>NC_046661.1:139374817-139396168 GCF_010883055.1 Belonocnema kinseyi | reverse complement strand
CCCCTTACACTAGCCACCCCAACCCGGTACCCTAGTCGCTCTATCCCGCACTCAAGCCAAATTTACTTTACGCTCTAGCCTACATTATTCCACGTTCTAGCCTACATCACTTCACGCTCTAGCCTACGCTACTTCATTCTCTAGCCTGCATTGATTCACGCTCTAGTTTACTTTAGTCTTCAGCCTAGACGACTTCACTCCACAAACTGAAGGACCTTACTCCGTATTTTAGCCGACTTTACCCCGAACTCTGGCGTAGTTTACCCCATACCCTAGCCGCCTTTGTCTCGCAATCTAAGAGAGTTTACCTTGTCTTCTAAATTACTTAAGTTCGTAGCTTAGATGACCTTACCCTGTACCTCATCGGACTTTACCCCGTACTGTTGCCTACTTGAATCTTATCCTAGCAAACTTGGCCCCTCATCGTAGTAAATTTTACTACATACAGTAGCTGACTTACTCCGTAGCCTAAATTTATTTATCCAGTAAGCAAATTGACTTTATCGTGCACACTAGTTGATGTTACCCTGTACCCTAGCCGAGTTTCCCCCATACCTTAGCCGACTTTACCCCACACTATAGCCAACTGTACTCTATAGTCTACCTGACTTAACAACGATCACTAGCCTAGTTTCCTTCACTTAACCAGAATTTATTCCGCAACCGATTTCGTTTTAACTTACACTCTAGCCTACTTTACTCATGTACTTAATTTTTGCAAATACGTTTTTGCTTAAAATTCAGCTATTTATTAGAAAATGTACTCTTTATTTAAAATTCGGATTTTTGTGTTGAAGAGTCAACCGACATTTTTTCGGATAAACATTTAACTCCTTTTTGGAAAATTGATCTTTTTGATTTGATAATTTACCTCTTTTAGTAGAAGTTTTATTCTACTTGGACAAAAATGCAACTCTATGTTTGAAAATATAACAACCTTGTTAAAAAGTCATCCTTTTTTGTTAACAAATCGACTGTTTACCAGAAAATTAACTTACTGTTTACAATTCTTATTTTTGTGTTTGGAAGTGAACTGGAATTTTCTTTGGATGAAAATTTAACTATTTCTTGAAAAGTTTTCGTTTAAATGCATATGTTGTAGACAAAATTTCATCTTTGTTAAATAAAGATGCAACTGCTTGTTTAAAAAAAAACTCTTTTTTGAAGGATTTTCTTTCTGATTTAAAAATTATTCTATTTTAGGAGTAATTTTATCTTTTTTGGATCAAAATTCAACTATTTGTTTAAAAATTCAACAATTTTGTTGAAAAGCCATACATTTTTATTAGAACTTCTGCTTCTTTGTTGAAAATTTAACTATTTTGCAGAAAAATTACTTGTTTAAAAGTAATATTTAAGTATGGAAAGGAAAACTGCGATCCTTTCAGGATGAAAATTCCACTATTTATAAAACAATTTTTATAAATTAAAAATGCATATGTTTTAAAAGTAATTTATCTTTCTTGGATAAAAATTCAACTATTTGGTTGAAATTAAAACTAATTTCTTAAAAATTCATACTTTTTGGTTAACAATTCTACTGTTTTATTGAGAATTTAACTATTTCGTAAAAAATTTACTTTTTGCTGAAAATTTATATTAAAATTCATTTGTTTTGAGACGAATTTAATTTTTTTATAAAAAGGTAACTGCTTGGTAGATAATTAAATAATTTCGTTGAAAAGTCATTCTTTTTGGTTAAAAATTAGTCTTTTTGGATTCAAAATTTATTTTTTTCGTAGAAACTTATTTCTTGTTCAAAAATTGATATTTGGATTGTGAAAAGTAGACTGAAATCTTTCTTAACATACAATTCAACTTTGGTAGTCAAATGTTTTGTTTAGAAGATTAAGTTAAATATTTTTTTAAGCAATCATGTTAAAAGCTTAATTATTTTGTTCAAAATTAATTTTTTTTTGTAAAAATGCATCAGTTTTGAGGAAAATTAAGGTTTTACTGAAGTCATATCTTTTGTTTGATAATTGAATTTTTCAGAGAAGATTCGACTTTGGGCTTGCAGGTTTAAGAATTTAGAAAAAAATTTTTTCTTTCTCGAGGGAAAAATCTTTATTTGTTGAAAATTTGTCTTATCGATTTAAAGATTCTATTTATTTTTAAATAAAAATTATGATACTTTTTTGTTGTATATTCATCTTTTTAGGATGAAAATCCAACTATTATGTTGAAAATATAATTATTTTGGGGAAAATTCAAGCACTTTGTTAAAAAAAAGCAATATTTTATAGTTCAAAAGACACTTTTTTGCTTAACCATCTTTATCCCGTACCCGAACTAACTTTATTTCATACCTTAGCCAACTAAACCCCAAACTCTAGCCAAATTTACCTGACCTAACTACCTAACTTAACGACGTAGGATAGCCTACTTAACCCGAAACTAACTTAAATTTATTTTGCATGCTGTCCGACTTTACCTAACACTCTAGCCTACTTTAGTCTTATCCTAGAAGAGTTTACCCCACATCGTAGCAAAGTTTACTTCATACAGCAGCTGACTTTATCCTGTAGCCTAACCATCTTTATCACGCTCCTGAATTCACACTATCACCGACAATAGCCTATTTTAACCCATAACGTAGCCAACTTTACTCCGAACCGTAGCCGAATTCACCCCGTATCCTAGCTGAATTTACCCGATACCACAGATGACTTTAGCCTATACTTTACTTGAATTTACTCAGTACTCTATCCGAATTCGCAGAATTGAGACAGGAAGTCAGGATTTGCAGTAAAGTTTAAAAAATGGTTAAAAACTTGAAATTTCCGCATAAAT
Organism: Belonocnema kinseyi; assembly: GCF_010883055.1. NCBI lineage: Eukaryota > Metazoa > Arthropoda > Insecta > Hymenoptera > Cynipidae > Belonocnema > Belonocnema kinseyi. The sequence goes on along the minus strand of NC_046661.1, from coordinate 139,393,375 downwards.
TTCGTCTCCAACCCTACAAACCCGAGATTACCAAGACCCAAACCCACAAACTAACAAGCCCTGAACCCACAAGCCCCAAACCCCCAAATCAATATGCCCCAAATCCACAAACTCTATATCAACAAACCGACAAACCCTAAACAAACAAATTCCAAACCCACAAGATCTAAACCTACAAAGTCCACATACACAAGCTACATATCCACAAACCTAAAAACCCCAAACCCAGAAACCACAAACCCACAAACCCCAAACCTACAAACCCCAAACTTACAAAGCCCAAACCCAGAAAGCTTAAACCCACCAACCTCAATTCTACAAACTTTTAGATTTTAGAATAAATTTTTAGATTATAGAATAAAATAATTTTTTAAAATAACTAATTCAAGTTAATAAATAGGAACTTTTTATCTCTTTTTAGGATTTTTTTTGTAATTTGTTAGCATCGTGATGGGTCGCGTTTCGGCTTTATATATTCGTTAAGAAATCAGTGCTTTAAAAAATACTTTTAAATTGGTCAACAACTAAAGGCTGTAGACCATTTTGAATATTAAATTCCAGATTTTCAAAACTATGGTGAGGTATAGGTCAAATGTAGAATTTTAAAAGTAATGGGTCAAGTGTCAAAGGTCTAAAGTTCGTAGGCTGATATAAAAGGTGAGAGTTGAAATATAAAATGAGGGAGTTAAAGTGTAAAAGGTCAAAGGACATGGTCGAATGACCGAAGTTTAAGGTCGTGGGTCTAAAGTTTAGTGTCATAGGGCAGAGATCAAAGGTTACATTTAAAGTGATACAGTTCAAGTGTCAGAGGCTGAAGGTCAGAGTTTGTTACAAAAGTTAAGATTGAAATATGATAGGTCAACTCTCCGAAGTCCAAGATCCGGGTTTCAAATTGAGGGGTAATGAGGCAGCGGTCTAGGTTCAAGATGGAATCTTATCGGTAAATTGCCACAGGTCAAAGGTTGTCGTGAAAAGTGAAATATGAAATTTATTACAACAAATAACACAATTTTAAGGTCAAGAGGTAAAATTCAAGCGTTATAGGGCAGATTTCAAAGGTCAAAGTAGAAATGCTATAGGTCAAATATCAAAAGTCCTAGGTAAGAGTGTAATATTAAAGTAGCATGAGGCATAATTTAAAGCTGAATTGCTTAATATTATAGGTAAAGTGCCCAAGGCTTAAGTTCAGAGGTCAAAATTAGGGTGTAATATGCCAGACGACGAAGGTTAAAGTTAAAATCTGATAATTCAAGTTTTTGGGGTAAAAGTTCAGGAGTTAATGCCAAAGGTAAAATTTTATATATATCAACTTCCAAAGGTCAAAGTTCAGGCTTTAATGTAAAAAATTAAAGTAAAAATGTGATGGGACAAGTGTTATAGTTTTAAGGTCAGAGGTTAAAATTAAAGCTTCATACGGGAGAGTTCAAAGGTCAAAGTTGAAGCTTAGAAGTCAAATGTGTCACAGGTCAAAGGTCAGGATCGAATGATAAAAGAAAATGTTCAAATGTTATGAGTCAAGTTTCAGAGGTCACAGGTCAGAAATTAAAATAAAGTTGTATTAGGGCGGAATTCAAAGGTTAAAGTATAAATTTTATAGGTAAACTGGTAAACATAAGGGGTCAAGGGCCTAAATTAAACTAGCCTAAGGCAGAGGTCAAATGTGAAAGCTGAAATGTCAAAGGTCAAGTCTCGGAAGTCAAATGTAAAAAAAATTATATTTTTGATAACTTACCCTGGTCCTATTGAGGTACATCCCCAGCCACTTACTTCACCAAGAATATTTGTGGGCACTTTCGTACTTGAGACTTCAATTTGTCGATTAGGCGAAAATTTCTCATAGATTGGTGGAGAAATTTTAATCATCGCAAGATCATAGTCGTGCGTCTGTGGATTAAAATGATTGTGAAAAATTGTTCGTGTTATATTGTGACGGTTCCCATAAGCCATTAGTGGCGAACCAGATAAAACACTGTATGTGGCAATTTCTTGAAGACAATAGGCAGAAGTTAAGACAATGTAACGAGACAATAAATTTCCGGCGCAGTTACTTTCATCATTTTTTAAAATTTTGACAACGTAGGGAACACGTTCAATCGGAATTCCTCTATTTTGCGGCTGGGTGCGATCAATCAGTCGTTTTTTACGAATATGGAAATTCGGCGATTCATCTGAAAAAATTATGGAAATTAATTCACGTGGAATGTAAGGGAAAATTTTTTAATTAATTATTATTATATTATGATAACATTATAATAATTATTATTAAATTTATTATTAAATTACTTCTGAAAAGGGTTTTTTCTTTCGATCTCTTTAACAGCTAAAATTGGTTCTGTGGTTCGATTCCCAGTAGAGCGATGTTAGAAGATTTTTTTTCAGAAAAATTTAATATTAATTAATGGGTTATTCAGAAACCATACCAGCTTGTTTTCAACACAGTTTAACACAATTTTAGTTTTACAACAACAAAATTTTTAAGAAGAATTTTGAAACAGATAATTGAATTTTCAGCCTTTAAAGGCCAATTTTCAATTAAATGGTCGCATGAAAAAAATTATGTTAACTACACTTACATGTTCAACCAAAAAAAAAAATTATTTCCTAAATAATTAATTGAGATAAAAAAATCAATAAACAGTTTTAGTTTTGCCAAGAAAAGACAGTTTAAGAAAACTTGAATTACAAACATAAAAATTAATTTTAACTACAGTTACATTTTAACCAAGAAAAATATGATTTTCTTACTAATTAGTTAAATTTTTAAACAAATAATTACAATTTTGAAAACAATAAATTTCAAGAAAAAGAGACAAATTTTTAAGCAAATATTTGTATTTTAAACCTTCAACGGCCATTTTTCAATCAAATGGTCTTATTTTACAACAAAATTAATTTTAATTACAGTTTTATTTTCAAACCAAAATATGATTTTTCAATTAAATAGTGGAAGGATCAAATCTGAAATTATCAAACAGTTTCAGTTTTACGATAAAAAAAAAGAATTTTCAATAAAAGGAGTAGAATGTTTAAGGAAATGGTTGAATTTTCAACCTTTAAATGCAATTTTTTAAATCAAATGTTCAGATTTAAAAAAATGATAATTTTATTTTTAACTACCCTTACATTTTCAACATAAGAATACGATTTCTTAAATAATTAGTTGAATCTAAAAAAACAATTAAACAGTTTTAGTTTTACCAAAAAGAAGACATTTAAGAGAAAAAAAATTCATTTATATAGTAGTAAATTTTTTGACTAAAACTAGAATTTTTGGTAAAATTTCTTCTTGGTGAGGTAATAATAAATGCAAATTACAACAATAAGGAAAAATGACATTAATTAATAACCTTATACAAAGTCTCAAAAATATTTTTTAAAATTTGTTTTATTTTAGAAAAATATATTCATAAAAAAGAAAGCGATTAATTTAAAAAATTAATAGTGATATAATACTTATTAATCATTCATAATTAAAAATTCAAAGAAAATGAACAAATTTCAGAAAAAAATCGAAACTATCTACGATTTCCATATGAGAGAGATTATACAAAAATTTTATTCCCTCTATTTAAATTAAAGGTTAAAAACCTTATTTTTTAGTTATGGGGTTTTCTTGGACTATAAGTGGGAAATTTTATAAAGAACTGGAACTTGTTAGCACTTTTAACGGAGAATATTATTGGTAATAATAAAAAATTGTTTATACAATAATTTCCGATAAATTTAATTTATTATTCTCTCTATCAAACTAAAAGGTTGAAAATTAGATAAAATTTTGGAAAAATCTTATTTTTTATATATGAGGGTTTCTTAGACTACAAGTGGAAAAATTTATAAAGAAGTGGAACTTTTCAGCATTATTCAAAGAAAATATTATTATTATCATTAAAAAAATAGTTTCAAAAATTATTTCTTGTAAATCAAAATGTTGAAAATGAGATGAAAATTTTGGCAAAAATCCTATTTTTTTACTTATGGGGGTTTCTTGGTCAATAGGTGGACAACTGTAGAAAGAACTAGAACCTTCTAGCATTAATAAAATATAATATTTTCTACTATTTAAAAATTGTTTAAACAATTATTTCTGGTATATTTAATTTATTATGCCCTCTATCTAATTGGAAGATTAAAAACGTGATGAAAATTTCGGAAAAATCCTATTTTTTATTTTTGGGGATTTCTCGGAATACAAGTGGAGAATGTTATAAAAAACTGGAATTTTCCACCATTATTAAACAAGAATATTATTACTCCCGATAAAAATTTTTTAAAACAATTATTTCTGGTATACTTAATTTATTTTTCTCACTATTTAACTCTAAGGTTGACAAAGAGTTGAAAATTGGGAAAACCCTATTTTTTACTTATGAGGGTTTCTTGGACTATAAGTGAAAAATGTTATAAAGAACTAGAACTTTCAGCATTAATTAGAAAGTATTATTATTAATAATAAAAAATTGTTTAGAAAATTATTTCTGTTAATTTTAATTTATTATGCCCTCTATCTAACTGAGAGGTTGAAAATAAGATGAAAAGTTAGGAAAACCCTATTTTTTATGTGGCTTTCTTGGACTATGAGTGGAAAATTTTATAAATAACTAAAACTTTCCAGCATTATTAAAAGGGCATATTATTACTATTAAAAAATTGTTTGAACAATTATTTCAGGATAATTAAATTTATTATGCCCTCTATCTAACTAAAAGGTTGAAAATGAGTTTAAAAATGCGGAAGAACGCTATTTTTAACTTCTGAGAGTTTTTTGGATTGTAAATGGAAAATTTTATCATGAACTGTCAAATTCTAGCATCATCGAAAAAAAATATTATTATTGATATTGAAAAATTATTTTAAATAAATTTGATTGATTATTCCCTCTATCTACTCTGAAAGGTTGAAAATGAGAGAAAAAAAATTCGGAAAAATTATATTTTTTATTGATGGGGTTTTTTGGCTTACAAGTGGAAAATTTTATAAAGAGCTGGAACTTTCCAGCATTATTCAATGCGAATATGACTAATAATAAAAAATTGTTTCAACGATTATTTCTGGTAAATTAAATTTATTATGCCCTCTATCTAATTGAAAGGATGAAAATAAGATGAAAATTTCGGAAAAATCCCATTTTTGTATTTATGGTTCTTTCTTGGATTACAAGTGGAGAATTTTTTTAAGAACTGGAACTTTCTAGCATTATTTAAAGAGAATATTATTGTTCATAATAAAAAAATGGTTTAAAAATTATTTCTGGTAAACTAAATTTATTATTCCCTCTATCTAACTAAAAGGTTGAAAATGAGATGAAAATTTCGGGAAAATCCTTTTTTTTACTTATGGGGGTTTATTGGACTATGAGTGGAAATTTTTTAAAAGAACTGGAACATTCCAGCAAACTAAATTTATTATTCCCTTTATCTAACTGAAAGTTTAAAAATGAGTTGAAGAATGCGGAAAAACCCAATTTTTTAGCTATGGAGATTTCTTAGACTATATGGGGAAATTTTTTTTAAAGAACTGGAACTTTCCAGAATTTTTTAAAAAGAATATTATTATTAATAATTAAAAAATTGTTTAAAAAATTATTTCTGTTAAATTAAATTTATTATTCCCTCTATCTAACTAAAAGGTTGTAAATAAAATGAAAATTTCGGAAAAATACTATTTTTTACTTATGGAGGCTTCTCGGACTATAAGTGCAAATTTTTATAAATAACTGGAACTTTTCGGCATCATTAAAAGAGAATATTTATATATTATTTATTTATATTATTACGACTGATAAAAAATGTGTAAACAATTGTTTTTCATACATTTAATTTTTTATTTGCTTTATCTAACTGAAAGGTTGAGAATGAGTTGAAAAATTAGGAAAACCCCCATTTTTTTACATATGGGACTTTCTCGGATTATAAGTGGAAAACTATTCAAAGAACTGGAAATTTCTAGTTTTATTGAGAAATAATGTAATTATAAATGTGAAAAAAATAGTTAGAAAATTTTTTCCTGTAAATTTAAATTGATTATTCTGAAAAGGTTGAAAATGAAAAGAAAAATGAGAAAACCCCTATTTTTTAATTATGGGGATTTCTCAAGCTATAAATGGAAAATTGTATAAAGAACTGGAACTTTTCAACATTATATTAAAAGAGAGTAGTATTACTCATAATAAAAAATTATTTAAACTATTATTTTTTTGGTAATTTTAATTTATTATTCCCTTTATCTAACTGCAAGGTTGAAAATGAGTGGAAAAATTCAGGAAAACCCTATTTCCTACTTTTGAGGGTATCTTGGATTATAAGTGGAAAATTTTATCAAAAACTGAAACTTTTTATAATTATTTAATGTGAATATAATCGTTAAATTATGATCTGAATTATAATCTGACTCACCAGCATTTTCTTCTGATAAAGACCCGAATCCTTGCGACGAAATTTCGCAAAGTACCAATAAACTCAAAAAAGTTTGTTCCCTCATTTTGACAACAAATTATGATAAAAAGCGACTAAACAGAATCGGTTTAATAATTGACAAATGGTGATAATTCGTTTTGCAATGAAAATTTATGCACAGGCTTTAAGGAAACTGGCATTTCATTTGCGTCACTAATTTTTATCATTTAACTCAGAACCGAATTACGATAAATTTAGGTGATATATAATAGCTCTGATAAGGTGCTGAAATCGTCATTAAAATATATTACTTAAATGTACAGAAAAGTAGAAGATACATTTTTTTATTACATCTTTTCATCACTAAAATAATAGAAAATTTAATAAATTGCAAAGAATATTCTTTTTAATCAAATCACAATAAAATATTTAATGAGTAAGAGGAAAATAACTGGGTCTTAGATTATTAAGTAAAGTAAAGCGTGCTAAAAAATTTGAAAATAATTTATTTTTGAAAAGCAGGTAGTCTACTAGGGTGGTCAAATTTTATTATTTTTTTATTTTTATATTCTCATTAGAGAGGGTATTAGGTTTGTGTAAAATTTGAACCCCCCCCCCCCCTATTTAATTTTTTCGATAAAAAAAATAATTATCAGAATTATAGTATTTTCGAAATTTCTGGCTTTATTCGAAAAAAAACAATAAAAATTAAATTTTCTGACAAAGGACATAAGCTATAAAAAATTATAAACAAAAGTTTTTCATCCGAAAAAGAGCTACAAAAATGTCTTCTTAATCAATTTTTGATAGGCTGCGGAGTTTTTCTTTTCTTTGTAAAAAAAATATTAAAAGAGTATTTAGGTGAAGATGAAAATAGTTATCAACAATAATAATGTCTTTAATAAAAATATTATTAACAATAATAATACAGTGTTAAAATAATTATTTTTGCTAACTTGAATATCATTATTATTTCAAGCTTTTGAAAAGTGGTCAAAATTTAAAAATTTAATCTAAAAAATGCAACTATTTAATAATAATATGAAAAAAGATAATAGATATAAACAATAATAACCAGCTTACACAATTATTTTTGCTGAATAAAATAAAACGATATTAATTATAATATAATATTTAGAAAAAACCGTAATTCCTAGCATTACTCAAAGATAGTTTTATTAACATAGATAATAATTTGTTTAAACAATTCTTCTTGTTTTTTTTTTGGTGTAAAATTAATGTTTCTAACAAAAAATGGAAAAATTCTATTTCTTCTTTTTTGGTTGAATTCAAATATTTTTTGTTGCAAATTCAAAAATTTTTTGGTTGAAATAATAACTATTGCATTCTTCATGAAGAATTTATCTTTTTTGGAAGAAAAATTAAATTTTTTGGTTAAAAGTTAAACTTGTTTGTTAAAAATTAATTTTTTTAAATGAAGATTCATCTCTTTCGTTAAAAAGCTAAAAAGTTTTATTAAAAATTCGTTGCTTCCTTGGCTGAAAATTTAATTTGTACTGAAAATTTTACTTTCTCAGTTGAAACTTCAACCACTTTGTTAAAAATTTTTTGTTCTTTTTTTAGGTTAAAAATTAATTTTTTCCTAAAATGTAAATAGCTGTTTCAATTTAATATTCTATTATTTTAGTTAAAAATTCGTCTTTGTGTGGTTGTTAATTAGTTTTTTTAACAGAATATTTTACTATTGACTTATTTTAAAACAATTTATCTTTTTTCGTTATATATTCAAGTACCTTCTTGAAAATTTCCCTCTTTGGTTGAAATAATTTGTTAGTTAAAAATTAATCTTTTTAGTTTAAAATTCATGTATTTGATCGAAAATAAGTTTTTTTTAATGCAAATTTTACTATTCAATTTTTAATGGAGAATTTATCTTTCTTTAGTGTAAAGTTCAAAAATTAATTCTAATTGAAGATTCTCTATATAAATCGAAAATTCATAAGTTAGTTTAAAATTTTATTTTTTTAAATTAAAAATTTATCTTTTTCATTTTTGTTTGAAAATTGAACTTCTTTTTTGTAAAAAATTCCACTATTTCAGTTTAATATTGACTATTTCAGATAAAAATTCTTCACTTCTTTTTAAAATGTAATTTTTTTTAAATTAGTTTTTTTTTTAATGTAAATTTAACTATTTTGTGGAAAATCCTTTTTTTACATTTATTTTCTTTTGCTGAAAATTAAACTATTTCATTTATGGTTAGAAACGGATAATTTTTGTTAACAAATCCTTTTCTAGATTCAACAATTTTGTTAAAAAATTAACTTTTTTCTTATTGTAAAAAATGGTTTTTTTACCAAATAGTTGATTTTTGAAGCTGAATTATTGAACTTTTAAGGCAAAATGACGATTTTTTAATAAAAAACAGTTGAATTGTGAAATTAATAATATAAAAATAACAGAATGTGGAATAAAAAAATTAATTTACTACCTAGAGAGACGAATTAAAAAAGCTTAAGAACCCTTAACTAAAAAATTAAATTTTTAAGTAAAAACAGAAATTTTCCAACAAAAATATTAATTTACTACAAAAAATTATTAATTGTTGATAAAATTCCAGAACTCTAAACCAAACGAATTTACTTTTCATCTAAACGAAATTAATTTTTTAACAGGAAGATTAATTTACTACTACAACCACGACAAAATTTTAATCAAATTTAAGAATTCTCAAACAAAAAGTTGAGTTTCCAACTAAAAAGATAAAGTTTTGAATAAAAAGATTAACTTAGTACCTAAAAAGACGAATTGAAAAAAATGTGAGAATCCTAACCGAAAAAATTGAATATTCAAGCAAAGAAATTAATTTTCAAGCAAAAAGATTGATTTGCTGCAAAAAATGATAAATTTTTGACAAAATTCAAGAATTCTAAACTAAAAAAAGTTTACTTTTCCACTAAACAAAACGAATTTTTCAACAGAAAAATTAATTTCCTACCCGAAAAAAATTTTTTTTTGATAAAATTCAAGAATTCTGAAACCAAAAGTTGAAGTTTTAACTAAAAAATAAAATTTTAAACACAAAGATTAACTTACTATCAAAAAAAGACGAATCTTTAACTAAAAAAAAATTTTTAAAAAAAATTTATTTTTTACCAGAAAAGACGAATTTTTAATAAAGTTCAAGAATTATCAACTAAAAAGTTAAAGTTTAGCTATAAAATAAATTTTTAAACCAAATATTAATTTACTACAAAAAATGACGAATGGTGAATAAAACCCAAGAATTCTAAAACAAAAAGTTGAATTTGCAACTGAAAACATAAGTATTGTAACGAAAAGATTAATTTTTCATCTAAAGAAACGAATTTTTAACAAAATTCTAAAATTCTGTACCAAACAAGTTAAATTTTTAAACAAAAAGAGTACTTTCTTTCCAAGAAATACGAATTTTTAATAATAGCATTCCAGAGTTCTCAGCCAAAAAATTGAACTTTCAAATTAAAAAATAAGTTTTTAAATACAAAGATTAAATTACTAAAAAAAAGACAAACTTTCAATAAAATTACAGAATTGTCAAGCAAAAGTGTAATTTTCAACTTAAAAAAAATTTTAACAGAAAGATTCATTTATTACCAAAAAAGACGAATTTTAAAAAAAAAATCCAGAATTCTCAATATAAAAGTTGAGTTTAACTAAAAACATTAATTTTTAAACAAAAAGATTAATTTTATAGAAAAAATAATCATCATCTGAAAAAGTACTAAGGAAGTAACCATTGGTAGTTTTAGAAAAATTAATTATTTTACCTTAACATGTAATTGTTCCATTTTTGGCTCAAAACTGTTCTTTTTTTGTTGAAATTTAACTATTTGGTACTTTATACAAAATTTAAAAAAATTAATTAAAAAATCAATGAATAATGAGATAATTCCGAAAGATTTCAAAATATTCCAATAATTTTCTTAAACTGCAAAAAAGATTGTAGAAGGTTTTAGAGCAAAAAATTGCAATTTTGCAGGATCGCCAAATTGAAAAAATAATTCGAGTAAATGTCAGAGATGTTAAGGAGATTTAAAAAATTAGGGTTTTTAATTTTTTGATAAATTTCAAGGAAATAAAAAAAGTGTTTTATTTCCTTCTTATCTTCTTGTAAATTTTTTTGATGTTTTCTCATTCAGAAAAATAAATTATAAAAGAAAATTCAAGAAGAGTTGAAAACCTTTTGGATAGTTTTTTAAACTTACAAAAGAAGAGGGGAAGATTTCAAAACAAAAATTTATATTTTTGCAGGATTTTAAAATTGTTTGAAAATTTGATTAAGTTTGACAAATGTTGAGAAGAATAAGAAAAAGAAGCGTTTACAAAATTTTTTAATTTTGTAGGATTTCAAAATTTTAGAAGAAAATCAACTTAGTTTCAGAGATATGGAGAAGATTTGAACAAATACATTTTTTTACAAATATTGATAAATTTCAAGAAAATAGAAAAATGTTTTCATTTTAGTCTTATTTTCTTGTGTAAATTTTTTATGATTTCTTATCGGTAAAAATTAATTTTTAAAGAAAATTCAAGAAGATTTTAAAATCTTCTACATAATTTCTTGAACTTCCAAAAAAGCGGGTAGAAGATTTAAAAACAAAAATTTTAATTTTTCCAGGATTAGAAAATTAAACAAAAAATGAATTAAGTTTTAGAAATGTTCAGAAGATTACATAAAAGAAACGTGTACAACATTTTGAAAGTTTTCAAGAGAATAACAAAACTTTATATTTCATGATTTTTTGTTTGGAAAATTGAGTTTTAAGTGACAATTCTAAAAAATTTTAAACATTTCAAATAATTTTCGAAAATTTAAAAAAAGAGTGTAGAAGATTTGATGAAAATGTTTTTAAATTTTGCAGGGGAAAAAAATTTTATCAAAAAGTGGAGTAAGTTTCTGAGATATTGAGACGATTTGAAAAAAAACCTTTTTTAAAATTTTAAAAGATTTCAAGAAAATAAAGTCTTCTTGTCAAATTTTATCCATATTTGACTGTCAAAATAAAAATATTTATTTATTTAAAAGAATTATGAATAAAAGAAAATTACAGAATGTCCTCAAATCTTTCAAATAATTAGCTTTACTAGAAAAACGAGTATATTAAATTTTGAATTGACATTGTTCAATTATACAGGATTACAACATTTGACAACAAATAAGAGTAAGTTTAAGAGATATTTATAAAATTGAAAAAAAGCTTCATGAACATTTGGAAAATTTTCAAGATAATAAAAAAATGGTCTTATCTTATTTTAAGTTTCTAGGAAGAATTTTTTACAATTTTTTATGTAAAAGAATCTATTATCAGAAAAAATTCTACAAGAGTGCAAAACTACTTTTTTGTTTATTTATAAAATTTGTGAAAGGTTTTAAGAGAATAAGGAAATTGTCTTATTTTATTCTAATTTTACGGTAAACATTTAAAATAATTTTTTATTTGGAAAAATTAATTTTAGTAGAAAATTTAAAAGGAATTCGAAACATTTAAAATGATTGACTAAAATTGCACAAAAAATAGCGCAGAAGATATCAAAATAAAAAATTTTAATTTTGCAACATTACAACAAAAATGAGTACGTTTTATATGTATTGTACAGACTTTTCAAAATTAAATTTTTGTGTTTTTTGTAAATATTTCAAGAATATAAAAAATTCTTTTTAATTTTTCTTACACTCTTGTTTAAATTTCAAAAGATTTTTTATTTCGCAAATCAATGTTAAAAGAAAATTCAAAAGATTTCAAAACAAAAAACTTTTTAGAAATTCAAAAAGATGTCAAGAAAATCATGTTTTTTCATTTTATTTTATATTTTCCTGTCAATAATATACACGACAATTTTGAAAAAATTCGACTAAGTCTTAGAGATGATAAAAAGATTTCGAAAAATTAAGTTTTTTGAACATTTTTAAGAATATACAGAAATTTTTTCATTTTATTCTAATACTTTAAAAAAAGGTTCGATTAATTAAATTTGATTAAATTAGGTTCAATTTTGATAATGTTACAAAATCATTATGTCTCTAATTTTGTTATATTAATAACTAATTATTACTGTATTCAGCTGACCCTGGGAAGAAAGCACATAGTAGTCACCAAAACGTAAAGATTTCTAAAATAAATATGAGTCAATCGAAAGTTCTTTTTGTTTTTATTTTCATAATACTACCTGTATTTAATATGAGAGAATACAAATTGACAGCCAGTTTAATAATAAAAGTTTGTTTAAATTTCAGAAAGAAAATAAATTTTCCCTGGGAGAAGAAAAATTAAAACTTCTTCTCCGGAAGAAGACAGGAAGAAAAAAGTAAACCTAATGGACGCCTTTGTTCTCTCAGCTTGGAGATAAGTGACGTCTTTTCTTTTGAGTTGTAAAGTTTTATGAAAGCCAAGTGCGTCGAAGCATCACAATTTGTCGTGGTTTGAAGAATTCGGTCACTGAACTGGAATACAACATCAGAAGTCGAGAGAACGACCCAAAGTCTAAAGTTAGATGAATTGTTGTATGGAAATGGGCTACAACAAGCTTGACCGGAAGCTTCGAATAAACCCGGAAATGGCTTCTGAACAGTGGAAGCTATTGTGCACTTAAAAAGTTTTAAGAAAAATTCATTTTCATCTGGGAATAGTTTACCTACTGGTTTTCTCAATTCATATTTCTATTTTCTTTATACTTTGATTTAAGAATATTCAAATCATTTCTCCAGCACCAAAGAAGATATTCAGAGACGAATAATAATTTTAGAAATAAAAGTGTTTTAAGAAAATAAAAACAGGTTTCTCAACGAAATTTTTAATATTTAAATCTCTGAAGAGGTGGCTACAAGTTTAGTTCTGGATAACAATTTAAGAGTTCCTTTAAATGAGAATGAAATTCCTGTCAGTAGTTTGCTTGAAAATATTGCCATTTCTGTAAAAATTATCGAGGGAGATTTTAAATTTAATATTCAAAAAGCAAAAGTTTGAAAAATATTTAATCTTTGTAAAAGTTGATGAGGGCAATCATACTGTACCAGCTAATAAAGATGACTATATCAAACCAGGTGAGGACATTCTTAAGAATGATATTTTGCACAAGAAGATAAAAAATGGCATGGTTCTAGAACTTGAAAATAAATGTAATGATAAATGTATCGGCTAGAAAAACGAAAGATTAATTATAAATGTGCTGACCGTTTAGAAAAAAATAGTATTATAGTACAAGTCTGTGTTCTCCTGAAGTTGCACAAAACAAATTAAGCTTGGAGAGTGGTTGTTTCTACAGTGGTTTCTCTAACTTTCAATTTATCTAAACTTATTTAAAATATTTTTAAATTATTTTCCGGTAACACTAGTTGCTTTACACAAAGACTTGGTAACTTAAAGATATTCTAAAAGATTATTAATGTACCTAAAACCAGTTCAATAGTTTCCTCAGATGTTGTGTCAATGTTTGATAGCATCCCACTAGATCTTGATTTAGATTGCATTAGAGAAAATGTTATTTCAAATCATAATAACATAAATGAATTGGAAAATTTAATGAAAATCTGTCAAACTTGTTGGAAAGTTTTAAAAGGAACAGGAAGATTTAATATTTGTGAAATTCGATGAGGGTAATCTAACTGCTGACACTAATAAAGATGACTATGACATAATGGATGCAAACGTTCTTGAGAATGGCATTTGGTACGAAAACATAAAAACCATTACGCTTCTAACAAATGAAAATAAATTTAAATTTGAAGCTATTCGATGAGAAAACAAAAGATTAATAAATAATTAATCTACAGACCGTTTGAAAACACTAAATAGTGTCATAGGAAAACCTTATGCTCTCCCAAAGTTTCACAAACCAAACCGAAAGTTCCAAATACACTTGGAGAGTGATTGTTATTTAACTTTCAATTTATCTAAAAATATTTAAAAACCAGTTTTTGTCATTGCTTGCTGGTTAGCACAAATTAGTAGGGAACTTGAAGATATTAAAGAAACAATAATGTACCTACAGCTCATTCAATAGTGTTCTCAAATGCAGTGCCAATGCTTGATATCATCCCAATAGACCTTTCTTGAGGAAAATGTAGATTTAATATTTGTGAAAGCCGTTAAGGGCAATGACTAATACAAAAATGATGAAAATCTTCTTGAGATTGATAAATTATCAATTTACATGCAGTTTAAAAACTTACAATAGTGTTACAGAAAAAGATTATGCTTCTCAAAAATCCACAAAACAAATATGGGATTTATAATGAGGATTTCTAGGATAGTGTATTTGCGACTGTTTTCTTCCACGTCAACATGAAAAAATCCGTTCTTCAAGTCCAGCGTACTAAAAACACTCGAACCATGTAGAGAATCTAGTTGATCTTCAATTAGTGGAAGAGGAAACCGATCTCTCACGATTTTTTTATTAAGCATTCTATAGTCTACACATAGCCTATTAGAACCGTTTTTCTTTTTAGCAAGCACAATCGGACTTGCATATTCAGAATCTGATGGTCGTATAATACCAGCTTTTAACCATTCTTTTATTATCGCGTTTGCATCCTCCCTTTCCCCGGCTGACAGTCGTCTCGCTCTTTGATACACTGGCTCATCGTCCTTTAAAATAATTTTCATTTTTATTCCTACATCTTGAACCTTTTCAGCTTTGTAATCGCGCACAATTTGTGCTACTTTTTCTTTATATTCAGGGTTGGCAATGTAAGTTAAATCTAGATTATCTTCGTCATCAAAAAGATCAACTTTGTAAACATTCGGAACTTTATTATCGTCTAAATTTTTTTCTGAAATTTCCGTTAATTTTTTTATATCTGAAATGACCCTTCCTGATGAATTATACTCAACCATTTTAAAGAAATCGCGACCTAGAATAAGTTCTGTTTCTATTAGTTGGTTCAATATTACGTGTACAGTCAATTTATAAAATTCTCCACAAACATTCATTTCTGTTAGAAAACCACCAAGTGTCATATTGTCTGCACCTACTCCTTCGAATTTTAATAAACTTACTGATAACGAAGGTGCCCCGATCTTTGCATAATTTTTAATGCGAATTAGTGTCCAATCTGAGCCTGTATCAAGCAACGCACGCAGATCATTCACTCTAATTGTAACGATTGTGTGAGGCTTACCGTTATCAGCCGAAATGACATTACATACCAATTTTGATGAGTCATTCGCTGAAGTCTTCTTTTGAGCACATTCGGACGCAAGATGACCAAATTCATTGAATTTCAAACATTTCCTCCCTTTCAACTTCATCGGACAATCCGCGCTGATATGATTCTTTTCTCCGCAATTGTAGCAATGTTTCTCCGTCTTTCTTTGTTGCTGTTCTGTACTACTGTCCTTCGTATCTCTTCGCGATGGCTGTGTCTTCTTGATCTTGTCTTCATTCTGCTTGTTGGTGTGACTTCTCATTTTCTCCTTCATTCTTTCATGTAATAAAAATTTTGCCTTTAATTATTTTAAACTCGTAGCACCGTAGAGGATTTGTTTGTTCACTTCTGCATCTTGAATGCCATCAATTATGTACTTTATCACCGCTGATGATTCAATATTAACAGGATCAGCAATCTCAAACATTTTGTACATGTATTCTTGATATGTTTCATGCAAAGCCTTGCTTAACTTAGATTTTTGTGGATTTGATGGCTGTCCACTGATTGAGAAAATCCCGCTTTCAGAGTATCTTAAACTTAGTCCTCGTTTTAGCACTCTTTTCGAATTCTATAAACAACTTTGCCGGGCCACTCAGAAACCTCTTCGCATATATTACTTTTTCAATATCTGACCAATATTCATTGTCTCTTGTCAACAAATGTTTCGCTAGTCCTGTACTTCTATGACTGGAATCATTATCGGTGCTATCATCTGCATCATCGGCATCGTTTTTGACGCTCCTGTAGTTTTCTTCGTCTTCTCCATCTTCCTCTCCAGTTTCATCTTTTTCTGCTTCTTTATCTCCGTGCTCTTCTTCAATAGCCAGCATTGTCTTCAAACGAGTAACCAATTCTTCTTTGTTACCCGACGTCTTCATTTTTCTCTTCTTTAGTTCTTCCTTCAATTCGATCAGCTTCAGGGAATCAAGTTTATCAGACAAGAATTTGTCTGTATCATCACCGTTCACAACTCATGTTATCAACTGAAACTTTCACAAGCTTGTAAAACCCTTTCTTCACAAAGAAAACTGTCACTAAGGTAATCCTTTGCACAATTCTTTGCAATTTTCCCAAAAACTCGCGATAATCCCGGACGAGCCCCCAAAATTTATGGCATTTATAATTAGGATTTCTAGGATGTTTATACTTCATCTATCGTTTGGTGGTTGACACGATGTTATGAATTCTTTTGCATATATTCTTAAAAATCTACCGCATGTTAAAGTCTCTGAATTAAACTCGAATTTTAAATAAGCATTGATAATTCGGATATTACACAAATTTTACTTGAAGAATGATCGTTTAACCGTTTGACCGTGAATGACCGTTTAAAAACACAAAATAGCTTTATAGGAACAGCTAAAGCTCTTTAAAAGGTCTACGAACCAAATTATCCTTGGAGACTGATTGTTTCCTCAAATATTTCTCAAACTTCCAATTCATATAATTGTATTTTAAAGATTCTAAATTAGTATTAGTATTTTTTTGAACCATTAAAAATAATTATAATGATATGCATGGGTATCAGAGGGAAAAATAAAAGATTAACTCACAATAGTGTTATAAGAAAAGTTTATTCCCACCCAAAGGTCCACAGAACAAATTTAACTTGGAGACTGATCTTTTTCAAAGTTGGTTCTCCTACTGACAATTTACCTAAATGTATTTTAGATATATTAAGACCAGTTTTTGTCAATACTAATTGCTTTACACAAAAAATGTTGTAACTTAAAGATAATTCAATAGACATTAATGTGCTTAAAACTCATTTAATATAATCCTTAGTTGTTTTATCGATATTTTATAACATCCTACTAAATCTTGTGTTAGGTTGTATTAAAGAAAAACTTATTTGAGATCCTAATAATGTAAATTTGAAATTTTTAAGATTTTATTAAAAACTTTTTTTTCGATGTTAATTTCACAGGTAAATACGGTAACTTACTTAAAATTACACAAAATTCAATTTTAAACATTTGTAGAAAATTCTGGAAATTTACGAAAATTTTCAGCTGTTAATGGTAATTTTGAAGGTAAATACAAACTTACCATAAATTACCCAAAATTAAATTTTAAATATTTTTATAAATTTTCGGAAATTTTCGGTCATTTATGATTATTTTACAGGTAAGTAGGGTAACTTGCCATAAATTTCCCAAAATACGTAATATACGTAATATACGTAATATTAAAGGTAATTTATAGTAATTTTTCATAAACTGCCCAAAATTCAATTCAAAATTGTTTCTAAATTTCCGGAAATTTTCGGTGTTTTATGGTCATTTCAAAGATAAATATGGCAACTTACTTGAAATTACACAAAATTTAATTGTAAACATTTGCATAAATTTCCGGAAATTGATGAAAGTTTTCAGCCGAATATGGTAATTTTACTTGTAAATACGGACTTACCATAAATTACCCTAAATTAAATTTTAATTATTTTTATAAATTTCTGGAAATTTTTGTTCATTTATGATGTTTTTTCAGGTAAATGGGGTAAGTTACCATAAATTACCCTAAATTATATATAAAAATTTCTATAAATTTACTAAAATTTTCAGAAATTTGTTAGTAGTTTATAATAATATTACAGGTAATGTATGGTGCTTTTCATAAAATTCCAAAAATTCAATTAAAGAATGTTTCTAAATTTCCGGAAATTTTCTGTCATCAATGGTATTCTTAGGAATAAATATGATAACTTACCATAAATTACTTAAAATTCAATTTTAAACATTTTATAAATTTTCGGATATTTGTATGATTTTTTAGTAATTTATGGAAATTAAGGATAAGTTACCGTATATTAAATTAAAGAATTTTCATTAATTTCCTAAAATTTTCAGAAATTTTTGGTTCTTTATGGCAATATTATAGGTAATTTATGCTAAATTAATATAAATTACCCAAAATTCAATTTTAAAAATTTTGAAGAGTTTTCGGAAATGTATGATTTTTTTGGATAATTTATGGTAAATTATGGTAATTTTTAATTAAATAATTAATAATAAA
>NC_046661.1:139310227-139374717 GCF_010883055.1 Belonocnema kinseyi | reverse complement strand
TAATTAAATAATTTTTTTAATTATGGTAATTATGGTAAATTTATGGTAATTTATAGAAACTGAAGACAAATTACCTAGAGTTCAATACAAAAATTTCTAAAAATGTCTGAAAATTTTTTGGTAATTTAAGGTTATATTTAAGGTAATATTTGAGGTATTTTATCGTGACTTACAATAAAAATCGCAAAATTTAATTTAACAATGTTCGTCAATTTCCGGAAATTTATATAAACTTCCGGTCATTTATGACAATTTTACAAGTAAACATGTTAGCTCAAAATAAATTACCAAAAATTCAATTTTGAAGATTTTAATAAATTTTCGAAAATTTTTTAGTATTTTATGGTAATATTACAGGTTATTTATGAAAACTGAAGATAAATTACCCAAAATTTAATTTAAAAATCTCTATAAATTTCCGGCAATTATTGCTAATTTACAGTAATATTCTGAATTATATATGGCAACTTTCCATGAATTAGGGAAAAATTCTAGGGATTAAAATATATTTTTTACTCTCTAGGGATAGAAAAAAACGACTTTTTTATCCCTAGGACTAAAATCATGCCAGTGTCATAAAAAATTAATTTTCTTTGTTAAAATTTCACATCTCTAATTGGAAATTCAAACATTTGATTTGTTTTGAATATTAAAGAATTTGGTTGAAAACTCCGTCTGTTTGCGAATTCGCTCCAGAGTAATCCACTTCCGCCAGACTTTCTTTTTGAAAGTTTTTTTCCTGTCGGTTGGCTTTTTCAAAAACAAAATCGATTTTTTGCAAATATTAAATATTTCAAAATTTGCCACCATGGATTTTTAAATTGTTTATGTTTCCTTTTTTAATATTGTTAAAGAAAACTCTAAAAATTTAAATGCAAATATCTGGCGCACTCACATTTACTGCTAGTGTATGAATAATAAATAAGACGACCCTGAATTTAGCTATACATATAGATTTGAAAATTGGGGAATTTATTTAAACAAAAGTAATTGTCCAATCAAAAAAATAAAAACATATCTGAATTTGGCTCAGCCATACCTCTAGGTGATTTTCGAATTATGCAAAAATAATTATTTTTAAACAATTTTATTGATATAAACAAATGGGAACGCAATATAAACAAACGTAAAAGCTGAAAAATATTTTCAAGCACATTACTGCATACTTTAATAGAATACCCCTAGGTGATTTTTGAATAAACAAAAAAAAATAATTATTTAAACAATGGATTTTTCGAGTGAGAGTGGAGGGGGAAAAATAATGTTTAAATTGGAATTTTTGCATTTTGAAAAATTTATTTCCATTCTAAAATATTCCATATTAGATATCTAGTTATCAGTCAGTTTGCATTGTTGTCCATTAATTGTTTAAACAAATTATTATTACTATAAACAATATCATTGTTTAAATAATATTTTTTTTAAGGATTCGAAAATCACCTAGAGATATGGATTAGAGGCCTTCAACGATACCTTCAGTTTTTTTCTAGGACAATCAGTTCGTTCTAGCTATAGTTCCAAATTTTAAAAATTATTTTCAATGGATCTTTCGAGTCCGAGTGGAGGGGGTAAAAACAATATTTAAATTGGAATTTTTGCATTTAAAAAAATTTATTTTCATTCTAAAATATTCCATATTAGATATCTAGTTATCAGTCATTTGAATTGTTGTTCACTGATCGTTTAAACAAATTATAAATATCATAAACAATATCATTGTTTTAATAATAATTTTTTTTCGTTAATTCAAAAATCACCTAGGGGTATTTTGTTGAAGTATGCAGTAATGTGCTTGAAAATATTTTTCAGCTTTTACGTTTGTTTATATTGCGTTTCCATTTGTTTATAACAATAAAATTGTTTAAAAATCATTATTTTTCAATAAATCGAAAATCACCGAGAGGTATGGCTGAGCCGAATTCAGATATGTTTTTATTTTTTTGATTGGACAATTACTTTTGCTTAAATAAATTCCCCAATTTTCAAATCTATATTTATAGCTAAATTCTGGGTCGTTAAATAAGACTGTTCCAAACAAATTTTCAATCATAAAAGAAGCTCAGCATTTTTTTAACCCGATTGCTCGTCGTCAACTGCTGCAAGCACATTACTGTAGTCGCCTAATGTTAACACTTTTTATTCTTCTCAAATTTTTTTTTTCTTTCATTCCTTTTCAGCTACCCTTTCACCTTAGCCTCTACTACAAGGGCTGAAGTGCCTTAATGGATTCTTTAAAAAACTTTCCACCTTTCTCTTATACACTTCACAACCTCAGAATGTCGGTTGGTTCGTCTTAACTTTGTCTAAATTATTTTTTTCTAGTAATTCAAAGAGTTATGTTAAATTAAAAAAAGCCTTTATAAGAGTTTTGAAGGCTTTCTAAATATTTTATTTAATACCAAATAAACATTGGGTCGTTTTTCCACAAATTTTTTTTTATTTTCAATGTTATTTTTCACGAATAAAACAAAAGTACGCGTCTATCAAGAAGCGGTTCTTAACGAATTTGTAGATCTTTTTTTTTCACAATTTTTGTTGATTCATCTTTTTTCGTATCCTGCATAGTTTGACGACAAAATCGAATTTTTTATTATTTTTTGTCCAATCAAAATTTAAATTTTCGAATTTACAACAAAATCCAAACAGTTCTTATAAATTCTTTTAGGGTTTTCAAACAGCAATGTTTTTCTTTTCCTGGCTTTTTTCATATCATGTGTTGTTTGGCTAAAAATTTTCATTTCAGTTTTTTTTTGGGATTTTTAAAATGATCTATTTATCGAAAAAAATCATGAAAAAAAATTCTTTGGCTTTCTGAATACTATAAACGGCCGTACATAAAATTTTTGAATAAAAAAAAATTGTCCCGAAAATTTTGAAAATGCTTAAACTTTTTGAATTTTTATCCGAAATGGCTCGTTAAGGAACTCGTTCTTTCTACCATGAAAAAAAAAATTAGACCTAAGATTGATTTGATTCGTTTATTTTTTCGAAAATTATCGCGTTGACAGTTGAACGGGCGGACAGATAGACGCCATCGTAAAAATTTGATTTAAAAAAAAGAAAATTTTATTTTTTTCATTCGTAATCTTATTTTTCAAGAATAAAACAAAAAGTACGCGTCCTATCAAGAAGTGGTTCTTAAAAAAATTAGAAATCTTTTTTGGGTCCAAATTTTTGTTAATTCATCATATCTCGTATCCTGCATAGTTTGACCACAAAATGAAATTTTTTATTTTTCATTATTTTTAGTGCAATAAAAACTTCAATTTTCGAATTTGCAAGAAAATTTAAAAACTTGTTATTAAGTCTTTCAGGGCCTTCATAAAGCAATTTTTTTCTTTTCTGGACTTTTTTATACATTTTTTTTTATTTTGAAAATGCTCTAACTCCGAGAATTATCTTTTTATCGAAAAAAGTCATTAGAAAAATTCTTTTGCCTTTTAAATACTATAAATAGCCATAAATAACATTTTCAAATACAAAAAAAAATTTCTTAAAAATTTGGAAAATGCTTTACTTTTTCGGACTGACAAACAGACAGGAAAACAGACGCTATCGTAAAAATTTGATCTTCACACTTTTTTTCTTTTATTTAATTTATTTTTATATTTAATGCTTTTTTCACGAATAAAACAAAACGTACGCATCCTATCAAGAACTGATTCTTAACGAAATTTTAGATCTTTTTTGGGATAACAACTTTTGTTAAATCATCTTTTTTCGTATCCTGCAAAGTTTGATCACAAAATGAAATTTTTGATTTTTCATAATTTTTGTGCAATCAAAATCTGAAGTTTCAATCTTCCAAAAAAATCCAAAAATTTTTTATAATAATCTTGTAGGGCTTGCAAAAAGCATTTTTTCTTCTTCTCTTGACTGTTTTTCATACCGAGCGTTTTTTGGATTGAAATTTTGATTTTCGGTTGATTTAAACAATTTTTTAAATGCCATAGCACTGAAAATTTTCTTTTTATCTAAAAAAGTCATTAGGATAAATGTTTTGTCCTTTTTAATACTTTAAATACGCGTACATAGCATTTTCTAATTTAGAAAATAAGTAGTCTTAAAAATTTTCAAAATGTTCTCACTTTTTGAATTTTTATCAAAAAGGACTGGTTAGCGAACTCGTCCTTTTTTTAGGACTTTAAAAAGGTTTGCCAAAGATCGATTTTATTTGTTTTTTTTCGAGAGTTATCGTTTTTATGGACGGACAGACAGACAGATGCCATCGTAAAAAGTTGATTTTCGGATTCAGGGGGTCTCAAAACGTAAAGATCCTTTCAAAAAATTTTAATGTCAAATGTTAACTTTTTTTAATGACAGCTTATAAAACTTACGTCAAACTGTCGTGGCATATTTTAACATTTTTGTTTTGTTTATATAAAAACAAAATTTTTTTTAAATTTTGACTTTTGAGGTATACCTGTTTTTCAAAAATGCTTTTATTCATGAAAAAATACCTAGAAACTTTCAGAAAATATTCATAAATGAGGTCCAATAGCAATGCAAATGTTCAAAAATTGATTGAATTTGTTATAAACAAAAAGTGAATGAAAATGGTTTTTTGGAGATTGGCGGCGATTCGTCACTTTATTTGCACTGAATTTGAACAATTTATACACAAAAAAGAGTTTTTTGGTTGAAATAATAAAAGTTAATAAATAATTCATTATTTTAAAGGCAATTTTTATAAACAAATATCCATATCATGTATTTTTAATGGAATGAATTAAGTTTTTTCATGGGTTTTTTATTCAATTAGTTATTAATAACTAACATTTAAGTTTTCAGGAACATTTTGATGATAGTAAACAATTTACTATTGTAAAGAACAATTGTTTAAACAAATTTTAATTATCTTATGTAATTACAAATAAAATTTCGCTTTTTTCACGAAATTAACAGCGAGTTATTTAAAAATAATTGTTTGCTATTAATTGATAACATTTTAATATTGTTTGTTCACAATTAATTAACAAATATATTATTATTTGGCTATTTTTTAGTATTTAAAATAGTGTTTTTTGTTTTGTTTAATCAAGTGTTATCAACACATTTTTAAAGCTTTTTTTGATAGTTCGATAACGATCCACTATTTTTATTTTTATCAACAATGTAGTAAATAAATTTTTACCGGCCAATTCATTTATAAAAAAAAAATTTTCATAAAATATAATTAAAATTACTTAGCATTAATTCTTTGCCATAGGTTGATAAAAATTAATTATTTATTATAGAAACGTCATTACTATATATTATAAAAAAATAGTAAATCGTTATAGAACTATTGAAATTACTAAAAATGTATTATTTAAGGTTGATCACACACAAAAAAAAAGTTAAAATGCTGAAAAATAGCCAAAAAATGCATTTGTTAATTAAGTTTAGTTGAGCAATTACCAAATTTTATAAATTTATAGCAAAAATTCATTCCAAAAACAGCCACATAGCGCTTTTACAATAACAAATTATTTATTAACTTCTAATCATTCAATTAAAAAACTATTTTTGTCCATAAATTCTTCAAATTTTGTGCGAATCAAGTGAAGGACCGCCATCAATCTCCACGAAACCATTTCCATTCACTTATTTGTTTATAAAAGATTCAATAAATTTTTAACATTTCAATTGCTATTTTACATCTTTTTTCGGTAGTTGCTTTCAGTTTTCTAGGTATTTTTGAATAAATCGACGCATTTTTTTATAATCCGTATACTTCAAAAAACAAAATTTTTTGCGTCATTTTTGTTGTTAAATAAAAAAAATTTTTAATTAAAAATTAGCTTTAACAGTTCGATGAGGAATTTTATTGTAGCTGGAAATTCTGTAATGATTTTGGATTTTTTTAAATAAAAATTCAGGATTAAATTTTGAAGAGATTTGTGTTGCCTGCTTTTTAATTACTTTTTAACTTTTATGTTATTGAAAAAAGTGAAGTAAAATTTGATTTTTTCGTTTTTTTTTCTTATATTTGTGAAAAAAATGTTCCTATGTTCAACATTGCCAGATTTTATGCACCGGGATAATTCAAGGCAGGAAAAATAACATTGTTTAATTAATTGTTATAAACAAATTAACTTAACAAATTGTCTATACAATGGATTTTTTCTTTGCAAAGGAAATTTTTGCGTTAAAATTAGTTGATTTCATCGAAAAAATAGTACTCTATCATGAAAATTTGTCTTCCGATATTTTTTATTCATTTCATAAACAAATTAAATAAACAAATGCCTTGCTTGGGCATTTAAAGACAGAAAGAAATCGTTTTTCCCCTAATTTTCCTCCAATTATTTCGCCAGTGATATTTAATGATGGAAAATTATCATTCGATATTTTTTATAGAATTTATAAACAAATGATGTAAACAAATTCCAAGTTAGGATATTTAAAGGCCGAACGGACTGTAGTCATTTAATTGTAAAAAAAATTATTTAAAAATTTTCTAATACAAGCAACAAGAAATTTTGAAGGAATCTGTATTATCATCAGAGATAGTTACCATCGACCAGTGTAGATATTATTCTACTATCCTCGAAAAAAAAGGATTATGGATCAAATTAAATTTTCCAATAACAGAAAATATTTAACGTCAATTCAGACTAGATGCTTAATAAAATTTTTAACATTTTTTTATTACATTTTTTTCTGAAAAAGATCTACTCTCTTCGCTCTACCGGAAAACGAACTACAGAACTTCTGATTTCCAGTTGGATGCTTTTCCATTAAGCTATTTGTGAGAACGATATAGCTTAATGGAAAAGCAAACGACCGACAATCAAAAATGTTGTATTTCGATTCCCAGTGGAGCGAAGAGAGCATATCTTTATTTACAAAAAAAAATTAATTTTACGAAATTTTAACCAAATCGTTAAATTTTGGAACCGAAAAAACGAACTTTCAATCAAGTAGTTAAAATTTTTTTAAATATTAACTTTCGACAAAAAAATTATATTGTCAACCAAGTGGTTGAATTTTTTATTAAAGTGTTGATTTTAAAGTCAGAGAGATCAATTCTCAACAGAAAATGTAGACAATAGATATTTAAATAAAAAGGATTTTAATTTTAGATAAAAAAAGTTTTTTTAACCAAAAAAGGAGTTTTTAATAACCCAGTTCAATCCTGCCCTAAAATCTATTAGTTTTTAAGCAAACATTTACGTTATCAAACAAAAAGATGAAATTTCTAACAAAATAGTAAATTTTTCAATAAGAAAGCATTTCTTAGCCAAGTAAACAAAAAATTTCGAACCAAATTTTTTTCAAGCTGAAATGAGAAATTTTCTATAAGACAGTTGAAATTTGAACACAAAGATAGTAATTTTCAGAAAAAAGTTAATTTTTTACCAATAAGTTGATTTTTTAAATAAAAAAACTTTCATGTAAAAATAAAAAATAAATTTTCTACAAACTAGTAGAATCCTTAACCAAAAATTTGAATCGAATCGTTTAATTTATAATCTACAAATACGAATTATTAATAATGTACCTAAAATTCAAATCATACAATATGTATTTTCAACAAAAAAAAGTTGGTTTTCAACCAAATAGTTTTTCAATTTTGTTATTGTTTCTCTATTCCAAAGAGATGAAGTCTTAACGAAAAATGGAGATAATTGACAAATCAAAAAAAATTAATTATACAAAAATTAGTTCAATTGAAAAAAAGAATTCTAATCAAACTAGTTAAACCCTCAACTAAGAATAATTAATTTTGAATCAAATAGTTGCATTCTTAACGAAAATAATAGCTTTTTACCAAATTGGTGAAATTTTTAACCAGAAAATATTTTTGTGTCCAAAAAAGAAATAGAATCAACCAAATTGTTTATTTTTCAAGGCAGAAAGATCATTTTTCTATGAAACAATTGAATTTTCAGCCCAAAAATATTCATTTTCAACAAAAATGTTAATTTTCGACCAAACAGTGGCACTTTTATTCAAAAAGGTTGAATTTCGACCAAAAAAGTTAAATTTTTGAAGATAAAAAATATCTCTGTAAAAAAACAAAAAATTTTAACAAAATTAGAGCGGAATTTTATTTAAAAATGTGAAATCCTTAATCAAAATTAATCAAATCCTATTTATTACTATAATTAATTAATCAAATTAAATACAGTCAAATAAATTAAAAATGGCAATCAAGTTTTTTAATTTTGAAAATAACAAGACGAACTTTCTTTAGAGCAGTTGAAATTTGAACTATAAAATATAAACTTCCTGAGAAAAAAATAATTTTAACGAAATGGTTAAGTTTTTTATTAAAATGTTAATTTTATACGACAAATATACAAATTGTTAACAAAAATAGAGACACCTAATATTTTTAGTAAAAAGCTTTTCATTTTAGATAAAAAAGAGTTACATTTTGCCAGAAAATGAATCTTAACACACTAATTACATTCTTAAACAAAATAATTGTTTATAAAGCATTTGTGTTTTCAATTAAAAAAATTAAATTTCGAGAAAAATATTTGAATTTTCAAGCAGAAAAACATTTTTCAGAGCAGAAAACATACACTTTAACGAACTTGTTAAATTTTCAAACAAAAAAGAAAAAAAAAATTTGAAAATAAAGGTTAATTTTCAACCAAATAGTTCAATTTGTTTAGCAAAGGTTGTAAAATTGATTAATTATCAATAATTAAAAAACGTATTCTCTTTTTTAGCCTTCTAGTGTTTGAAAATATAAAACTTAAAGTATTCCTCATGTACAGGTTGTTTGATATCGTATACTGTAAATTGGGATTTATTAAATTATTATAAGTTTTTAATTACAAATTTCTTAATTTAAAAAAGAACTAAAAAAAACTATTTAGGCCAGTGTGCGGCAGTGGGGCCACATTGCAAGAGTGGCACTCTGATGCAATAACTTTTAAATTTTTTTGTACAGAATCATCATGAGATGTAAGGAGATCACACATACATTCCTACTTAGCGTGGTAGTAGTGGGGATACCGCAAAGGTGTCTAGAGCAATTGCGAATCGCCGCACGAAAGGAAGACGCGATTAGAGAGAGCTTTCCATTCTAAAAGAATTTTCAGTACAAAGGCTGAAATAAGAAATCCAAATCATATCTGAGAAAGTATTTGAAATTCATTTATTTAGAATTTAGAGATTATTTAACTTATATTTCTTTGTATTACATTGTTGAGACAGTAGTGACAAAAACTTTAAATTGGGATTTATTAAATTAATATTTTTTTTATTGAAAAGTTCTTAATTTATAATTTCTTTTTTAATAGCTGTAGATATTTGATATTAAAATTTATGATTTGAGAAATTATTTTTAAAATTAGTTTTTAGCTATAACATATAATGACCTTAAAACGATGGAATTTCAAACTGAAAATAATATTAAAAGTGAAAAATGTTAAAGGTTTTTTCTTCATTTCAAGTATTTAAGGTAAAGATAGCATAAAGAACTGAAAAAAACATATATAAGCCAGTGTGCGGTAGTGGGGCTACATTGCAGGAGTTAGACTTTGATGAAATGACTTTTAAATTTTTCTTAAGAAATCATCATAAGATGTAAGGAGATCGCATTAATTCGGCTTACTTAGCGTAGTAGTAGTGGGGATATCGAAGAGAGGTCTTGAGTCATTGCAAATTGGGGCACAAAAGAAAGACGTGATTTAAGACCGATTTCCATTCTAACAGAATTTTCACTACAAAAACTGAAATATAAAAGGAAAATCATTTCTGCGAAAATATTTAAAATTTACTTATTTTGTATTTATAAATTGTTTAACTTATATTTATTTCTTCTTATTGAATTGTTAAGGCAGTAAAAACAACTTTAAATTGGGTTTTAATCAATTTTCGATCTCTGGTTTAAGTTTTTAATTACAAATTTCCTAATTTTAAATTTCTGTTCAACTAACTGTAGATATTTATTATAAAAATTCATATTTTTAGTAATCATCTTAAAAATTATTTTTTATCCATAAAATATATTTTTCTTAAAACGATGCAATTTTTCACTGGAAATAATATTAAAAGTAAAAATATTGAATGTTTTTTCTTCATTTCAAGTATTTGAAGTAACGATCACATAGAGAACTAAAAAAACTATTTAAGCCGGTGCGTGGTAGTGGGGCCACACCGCAGGAGTGACTCTTCGATGGAATAACTTTTCAATTTTTTGTAAGCAAACATCGTGAAATGTAAGGAGATCACATATACTTACCTCCTTCGCGCGGCTGTAGTGGGGATACTTCAGAGGAGTCTAGAGCAATTGCGAATCGCCGCGCGAAAGGAAGACATGATTAGAGAAACTTTATAATTTCAGAAATTATTGTTAAAATTATTTTGTTGCCATAAAATTTAATTATCTTAAAACGATGCAATTTTAAACTGAAAATAATATTAAAAGTGAAAGTTTTGAAGGTTTTTTCTCCCTTTCAAGTATTTGAATTAAAAATAACATTAAGAACTAAAAAAAGAGCTATTTAAGCCAGTGTGCGGTAGTGGGCCATATTGCAGAAGTGACACTTTGATGGAATGACTTTAAAAAGTTTTTAAGGAAACATCATGAGATGTAAGGAAATCACATACACAGGCTTATTTATCGTGGCAATAGTGGGGATAGCCTGACAAAATTATCTTAACAAAAGTATTTGAAATTCATTTATTTAGTATATATAGGTTATTTAACTTATACTTCTTTCTTCCTATTAAATTGGTGAGACAGTAAAAAAAACTAAAACTGTGAAACAATTGAATCGTACGAATTCAGCAAAAAATCTCATTTTCCTCTCCTGTCTGATCCTTGATAATTAATATTTAAATACAAATTTCAAATCCAAAAAATTTTGTTTTGGACCAAAAATATGTTTTTTTTTAATTGTTCTTTTTAACCAAAAAAGTGCTTTCCCAGTAAGCAGTTAACTTTTCAACGAAAGACATGGGCCTTCATTTAAAAAATAAATAAATTTTAAATAAGGTAGTTTAACTTTTACCTAAGTAGTTGAATTTTTAATTAAAAAACAAATATTCAGAAAATAGTTGAACTTTCAGCCAATTAAATAAATTTTTAACTAAAAATATGAATCCTGAACAAAGTTATTTGTTTCCAAAGTAATTCAAACAAATCTTTCAAGCAAAATACTTGAATAATGGAGCAAAAAATAATTTTTAATTAAAAAAGTTGCAATTCGATAAACAAATGAAATTTATACTAAAAGAAACGTTTTTTTATAATTAAAAAGATAAATTTTCAAAAAAAATGGTTGAATTTTCTGTTTCGAAAATTTCTGTTGACTTTTTTCCATCAAAATATGAATTTTGTAACAAAAAATAAGATTCTACAAAAAATTGAATTTTCAATCTAAAAAAGACGATTTTTGCAATAAGAAATGTTTTTTTTAAAGTAGTTAAATTATCTACCATACAGTTGAATTTTATTCCAAGAAAGATGAAATTTGTACTTAAGAAGTTGAATTTTTGAAATAAAAAACGACAATCTTTTCTTACAAAAGGAGAACTTTCATCCAAAAAACTTTTAAGTTTATTTTTCAAAATTAAAATATATATTTTTTAAGGAAAAAGTAAATCTTCTATTAAATAGTTCAATTTTCAAAAAAACAGTAGAATTTTTAACCAAACAGATGTATTTTTATCTAAGGAAGATAAAATTTGTCTTAAAGCAGAAGAATTTTTAATTTAAACAAAAAAATTTTTTGAAATTGAATTTTCATCCAGAAAAGATTTCAGTTCTTTTTTAACACCAAAATATTAAATTAAAACAAAAAGTAAATTTTAGACAGAACAACAAAATTTTAATCAACAAGTGTGACTCTTCAAAAAAATTTTTGACTTCTTAGCCAAACAGTTACACTTTTATTCAAGAAAGATGAAATTCCTTTTCAAAGAGATAAATTTTTTAATTAAAAGATAAATTTTCAAAAAAATGGTTGAATTTCCTGTTTCGAAAGATTTCACTTAATTTTTTTCGATCAAAATATCAATTTTTAAACAAGAAATCAGTTTCGAGCAAAAAAATGGAATTTTTAATTAAAAAAGACGTATTTTTAACCAAAGTATGATTTTTTTTACAAACCTGATGAATTCTTTGCCAAACATTTACATTTTTATCCAAACAATGTCAAATTTCTTTTAAACAGAGGAATTTTTATTTACGAAATTTCAGACAATAGTTAATTTTAATTCCAACAAAAATTGCAGTTGACTTTTCAAGATCAAAATATGAATTTTGTAACAAAAATAAGTTTCTACAAAAAAACTGAATTTTCAATCGAAAAAGACGATTTTTTGCAATAAAAAATATGTTTTTTTTTAACAAAGTGATTAAATTCTCTACCAGATAGTTGAATTTTAATCCAAGGAAGATGAAATTTGTACTCAAAAAGTTGAATTTTTTGTATAAAAAACAAAAAAATTAACTTTAAAAAGTTGAACATTTATCCACAAAAGGTTTCAGTTCATTTTTCAAAATTAAAATATATATTCTAAACAAACAAAAAATTTTCTATTAAATATAATGACTTTTGAACAAAATTGTTTAATTTTAAACCAAACAGTTAGATTTTTATTCAAGAAAGATGAAATTTCTTGTACAAAAATGAATTAAAAAACAGAAACCTTGAAAATTTGTATCCAAAGAATATTTCAGTTCATTGTCAAACACGCAAATAAGAATTTAAAAAAATAAGTTAATTTTCCCCTTATTAATTAAAATTTTACCGAAGAAGCCTGACTTTTCAAAAAGATTTATAAAAAGTCACCTGCTTTAGTTCAAAATTTCACTATTTGGTAAAAGAATATTTTTAATTTAAAATTAAATTCTTTGGGTAAAAATTCATCTGCTTTGTTCAAAATGGACCTATTTTGTTTAAAATTCGTCTTCGTTTTAGTTAAGAAATAATTTCTAAACTTAAAATGTAACTATTTAATTTTTGTCTGAAAATTGGTTTTTTCACTTAAAAATGTATACCTTCTCGTTGATAATTACACTATTTGTTTAAAACTTCACGTATTTTCTGAAAACTTTTTTTTTTAAGTTCAATCTTCATGTATAAAAAATCATCTTTTTAGTTAAAACTCTAACTGCTTTGTTATTTTGGTTAAAAATTCCATAATAATTTTTGGTTGGGAAGTAATTTTTTAAAATGAAAACGCTACTATTCCGGTTTTTTAAATTCCACTGTTTGATTAAAAATTTATTAATTTTTGTGGAATTCAATAATTCCATTGAAAATTGCACTTTTTTTAAATTTAACTGTATTCTTTACAAATTTAGCTGTTGGGTTGAAAATGCTAATAGCTTTTGATTAAAAATTAATTTTTAAACACAAAATTAAACTATTAAATTTTTGGCCGAGAATTGATTTTTCTTATTGAGAATTGCTATTGCAAATTGCTATTGCAAATTTAACTGTTCCATTTTTTATTAAAGCCTTATATTTTCAGCTGAACGTTTTATAAGACATTATATGTTTTTCGTTATTTAAAAAAATTAATTTTTTTTGTTAAATCATGATTTCTTAATAATGATTTTTGTTGAAAAATTATCTGTTTGTTTGAAAATTTGAGTACTTGGTTAGAAGTTGAACTGCTTTATGAAAAGTTCATTTCATTGGTTTAAAATTGATTCTTTTGGTTGAAAACTCATTTTTCCGGCTTATTGTATAATTTTTTTAAAATTTTCTTTAAAAAACAAATTGTTGAAAATTTGACTATTTTTAAAAACGTTTTATTTAAAAAAGAATAAAATTCACAACTTTGCACTGTAAGTTTAACTAAAATTTGGTTGAAACTACTTTTTTTAGTTGAAAATTCAACTACTCAATTGAAAATTGATATTTTTGGATGAAAATTCATTTACTTTTTCAAAAATTTGTTTTTCTTTGAAAAAAATGAATCTTCTTGGTTAAAAATTCATGGTTTTGTTTTCTTTATTATTGTTTAATTTTTGTATGTAACCATAAGGTTTTGGTAAAAAATTGACCTAAGTTTTATAGAGTAACATTTGTTAAAGATATTCCAATATTTTATAATAAAGAAAAAATTTTTTAGAAACAAAGTATTTGTTAAAAAAACATTTGTTACGATTTTTAATAATATATCGTTATCTGAGTTATGTTGTTACAAAGCAGCATAAAAGCAATATAATGATAAGGAAATTTCATCTTCAGATTATTATTGTTAATATTGAACAAATTGAATAAACAAATGTATCAATCAGGAATTTTTCGGACAGGAAACTTTTTTTTTAGATGCAACTTTTTTTAATCAGGAACTTTACGATAATTATAAAAACATCAATAATTTTTTAATAAATTTTATGTTTTTTCAAACAAATGCATTATTTAAGAATTTTTCAGCTAAAAAATTCATTTTAAAAAATCATAAAATTTATAATTCTTAATAAAAAAAAGTTGTCTCAAAAAAACTCATTTTTCTTTCAAAAAACGCCTTATCTATGCTTTTGTTTAATAAATTTATTTTAAAAAATCATTGAATTTATTAACTAGTTATGTATTTTGTTGAATTTTTTATCAAGTTTCTAAGTGAAAGGAATGGCATTGAAAAAAACGAGTTTGTCTGTCGACAAATATCCGAATAAGGTATTTGTTTTAAAAATTAAAAGATTAATCAACAAATTATAAATTTTTCTAAAATTGTAATAAAGATAGTAATTTTAAAAAAATGATATGAAGAAACGAGTTTTTCTGTCACCAGATGCCCCAGTAATGCATTTGTTTATTAAAATTATTTTAAAAAGTTATCAAATGGATCAATAAATTATTAATTTTTTCTGAAATTATCAGGAAGTTGCTAATTAAAAAAGTTGTTGTTTAAAAAACGAATTTTTCTTTCGACGAATAACTTTTCAATGATTTTTTCACATTAAGTTTGTTTAGAAACAGCATAGAATTTATCATCTATTTATAAATGTTGCTGAAATTATCATGCAGTTTCTAACTGAAACGAGTGGTATTGAAGAAAATTTGCCGTCAAATTTCCGAATAATTCATTTGTTTTACAAATTTGTTCGAAAAATCATCATAATGTTAATGAACATATTATGAATGTTTCTAAAAATATCATAAAGTTTCTAATTTAAAAAAAATGATATTAAAAAAACGAATTTCTCCCATCGATAGATGCCCCAATAATGCATTTTTTAATTGGAATTGTTTAAAAGTGTCCTAAAATTAATTAGCACATTATGAATTTCTAATGAAATTATTATTAAGTTTTTACTTTAAAAAGTTGTCATCGAAAAAAAAACAATTTTTCTTTCAACGACTGCCTTATCTATGCATTTTTTTATTGAAATTGTTTGAAAAAATGATAAGATTAATCAACAAATTATGAACTTTTCTGAAATTATTATAAAGTTACTAATTAAAAAAATGACAAAAAAAACCAAGTATTCTTTCAAAAATGCCTAATTAATGCATTTGTTTATAGAATTTTTTTATAATATTAAGAATAATAATCTGACGCAGAAATTTCATCATTATATTGTTTTTCTCTCAATTTAATGCAATATAATTTTGAAAAAAAACATAAAATGATGAAAAATCGTAGAAAACATTCTTTAAACAAATAATTTGTTTATAAAATTTCTATGTTCATTATATAAAATAAAAATATCTTTAACTAATGTTACTTTATGAAATTTAAGTGATTTCAACAATTTTCATGTTATTGAATAGCACCGGGAATGTCAAATAGAAAAATTGGCCATTTTTCGTCATAATCGTTTATTTATAAAAAAATTGAAAGTGTATTTTAAAAATCAACCCCGAAAACTCCCCTAGAAATCTTATCAGGTTACCAGAAATTTTGTTGTTCAAATCGGTTGATATTTGTGGGCTCTACGCTGTTTTGAAGCAAAAAAATAATTTTTGTCCCACTGTGTGGTGGCTTGCTCCTTCCCAGACGCATAAAATGCATCCTATTTTCAAGTAATTAAAAAAAACAAGACCATTTTTCAAAAACCCCTCCTTGAGAAATTATATTTAGCCCTTTAGATTTTCTCGTTAAAATATTACATCAAAATATTCATAATTGTCGAAAAAAAGTTGTGATTTGTAACACATGGACTAAAAATGAAGCCTTAAGAAGCGCCTTAAGATACGTCAAACAAGTCGGTTTTTAGAATAATACAAAATGCCGTTAATAGGATGAATTTTCTAAGTTAATATATATTTTTGTTGATTCTTTTTGGCATTTTTATTTATTTTTTTTATTAATCTTTTTTGTATTGAAACGTGCTTTGAAACAATGAGCGCCTGTTTTCGGCTCAACACGCGTGCATTACCAGTTGGGGGTTGCCTATTTCTAGGTGCAGAAATTTCAGCATATTTTAATTGACGAAAAAAAATAACACCCATAAAATTTTTCGAAAAAGGACTCTAGACATGCTTATGTATGAGCCTTTAGATTATGCAGTAAAAATATTATATCAATAATTTATCCGAGCAGTCGCATTTTGTATTATTTTAAAACCTGTCTCCTTTGAAGCACCTTAATTCTAATAGAAAATGATTGAAAAAAACGTTAAGTTTTCAACAAAATAAATTAATTTTCAAATATGAATTATCAACTTGAAAAAAAGCTTTTTTTAAACAAAATAGATGCTAGTTTAATTTTTAAATAAAAAATAATCTATTTTTAAACAAATAGTTAAATTTGCATTACGAACTTCATTATTAATTTTAAAAAACGAGTTTTTACTAAAATTGTTAATTTTTTTAACAAATAGATGAATCTATAACTAAAAGTATAAATTTAAAACCATAACATTAATTTTTTTATGAAACAACTTCAGCCCTAAACCAATTAGTTCAATTTTCTTTTGACAACATTCACTTTCAATCAACAAGATGAATTTTCAACCAAAGAAGAAAAAACTTCCGATAAAAGACATGAATATTCATCGAAAAAGATTCATTTTCAATTTAATATTTAGTTTGCAAACGAAAGAAGTCAATTTTCAACCGAAAAGTTATATGAGGATTTGAAAAAATTAATTACTAATAAAGAAAAAAATAATTTTCAAAGAAATATAGAAAATTTTAACCAAACAGTTTAATTTTTTAACTTAAAAAATAAATATCTCTCCACGATAATTACATTTTTGTGTAAAAAAATAATTTCTTACGAAAACAAGAATTTTTTTAACAAAATAGATAAATATTTATTCAAAAAAGTGAATTTTTAACTAAAAGGATGAATTTTTAATCATGAAGATTAATTTTTTGCAAAAAAAAAGGTTTTTTTCGAAAAATTAAATTAATTTTAATACAAAAATAGAATCTTCTCAAAAAAAAACTATTAAAGAAAAACAAACTTCCGACAAAATACATAAATTTTCACCTGAAAACGTACACTTTCAAGCTAATAGTTAAGTTTAAAAAACTATCAATTTTTAGCCGAAAAGTTACATTACGACATAAAAAAATGAATTAATAATGAAGAAGAAACAATGTTCAAAAAGATATTCGAAATTTTAACCAGAGATGAACTTTTTTAATTAAAATCTTGACAGAAATAATCATTTTTAACGTAACCGCTGAATATTAAATAAAAAATGAAATTTCAAAACAGAAAATTAAACTGTTTTTCAAAAATAAGTGAAATTTCCAAAAAGTCAATCAATTTTAATCAAAAATTAACAATTTTGAATGTAGTAGTTTCATTTTTAACTAAAAAAGATTAAGTTTCAACCAAATAGTTAAACTCAGAGTAAAAACTTTTTGATTATATAAAAAAAAAAACTTTTGAAAAGAATTAATCAAATTTTCAACCAAAACGATGAATTTTCATATAAACTAAATAGTTTCATTTTTAATTAAGAAAATATTTTGTCAAAAAAAAAAGAAAAAACAACTTTGAACTGACAAAACGGGATGACCGAAAAATGCCGAAAAATAAAATTCCCGAGTAATAAAATTCGCAAATAATAAAATTTCCGAAAAATAAAAATACCTGATTGGAGTATTTCCGAGTAATAAAAATCTCGAATAATGAAATTGCCGAATTATGAAATTCTCTAAATTGAAAATTCCCGAATAATAAAATTCACAACAGATTATGATATTACCGAATTGGAAAATTTCAGAAAATTGCCGAATTATAAAATTCAAGAATTAAACAATTCAAATTTGTTCGTAAATATATTTTATTGATTGCAGTGTATAAATTCAGCAACTCAATAGCTGCAAGCTAAATTTTTATTTTTGAACTTGAAATTCGAATTTTTTAACAACTTCTAAATTTGACTAAATTTCCCCTCCTTGCGAACGCTTTTTGTATTTTGTTGAATTCTATGCACATTAGAAAATATGAACATTATTATCTGGGAATTTTCAATTACGGTACTTTTATAATTCGATAATTTTATTATTTGGAAATTTGCCGAATCGGTATTTTTATTTTGTGGCAATTTCATTATTCGGGAATTCTCCAATTCGGAAATTTTACAAAGTCAGGAATTTTATTTTTCGTTTATTTATAAAATAATTGTAAGCCTATTTAGAAAATCAGACTTGAAAACTCTTTTAGAAATCTTGTAACCAAAAAAGGACTTTTCTTCCTACTGTATGGCGGCTTGCTCCTTCCCAGGAGCATAAAATGCATCCTATTTTCAAACTATAAAAAAATAAACAACAAGACCATTTTTCGAAAAACATCTCCGTGATGGATTGTATTTAGCCCTTTAGATAATGTGGTTAAAATTTGATTTAAAAAAAAATTTATAATTTTGGGAAAAAAGTTGTGGTTTTTAATAGATGGACTAAAAATCAAGCTTTAGGAAGCGCCTTAAGGTTAAATAATCTTCGAAGCTGTTTTGATTGATGTTAACATTTCCGCAGTGATATACAACTTGCGAGGTTGTTTAGGGCACTATATTGTGCCTCCCCACCCTTTCTTTGCTCGCCCACTCTGTCGATATATCTCATCCTCACCCCCTCAATTTCACCCCCTTCCAACCCACAGCTGATAAATAAACCTTACTTTGCTCTCAGAGAATACTGCGTACAGAGCATCTCGGCTACCGCGTTACATTACTTCAATATTAGTTCATATTCTCGTTTCCCTTCAAATTTATCTATACCAGCTATATATAATTTATGACCAAACTTTGTATACGAGCGAGCCAAAATGGAATTTCTGAGTATTTCATCCCTGTGCAGATAACTTAGAAATTGTGACGATGGCATTTTTGCATCAATTTTATTCTACTTCGCAACGTAAATTATTCCTAATTTTTAAAATAAAATAATATCTGAAAAAAAATCTGCTTCGCTCTGCTAGGAATCGAGCCAGAGAACATCCGATTGCCAGTTTGGGACTGTTCCCTTAAGCTACTAGAGAGGTCGAAAGAAGAATTTTTTTTATACTTTGCCAGGTGTTATGTATTAAATTTTTGTAGGGAATCTGTATTATCATCAGAGCATAAGAGAAATTTTTAACGTCTTTTCAGACTAGATGCAGCATTGAATTAAAATTTTTGTATTAATATTTTTACTGAACAAAAAATCTTATTCTTCGATCTACTGGGAACCGAACCACAAAGCTTGCACTTGCCGGTCTGGTACTTTTCCCTTAAGCTACTAACGTTTTTATAAATAGAAAATACTTTTTTTCATAGAAAAATCCTTGGTTCAAAATTATATTTGACCCAACCAAGATTTTCATTTATACAAAAAACGATCGATCGCTATAAAATATTACAAATATTCGATAAAATAGTTACAGTTTAAGCTAAAGAGATGAATTTTCAACAAAAAAGATCAATTTTTAACTATCAACTGATATGCTTAAAACACGAATTTTCCTCAAAATACATTAATTTTTAACTAAAAAAGATAAATTTTCAACCACAAATGTACTAGTTAAATTTTCATAAGAAAAAAATAGTATAATTTTTCAAGGAATCTGTATTATCATCAGAGAATAAAAGAAATTTTTGACATCTTTTCAGACTAGATGGAGCTATAAATAACAAATTTTTTTAATTTAATTTTTTATGAAAAAGATCTTATCCTTCACTCCGCTGGGAATTAAACAAGCGGACTTCCGATTGCCGGTCGAGTGCTTTTCCCTTAAGCTACTACCTTTTTTAAAAATTGAAAATACAGTTTTTCGTATAAAAATTCTTGGTTAAAAACTAACCTTCCTTGATTAAAAATTCAACTGTCTTCTAAAAAAATTCGTTTTTACAACGTAAACATTCAGTGGAAATTTTTCTTCTCTCTTTATTGATAGTTGAATTTTCAAAAAAAAGGAAGATAAATTCTAGATGAAAAGTATAATTGCTGATATTTTAACCAAAAAAATTTGCAATTTATATCAGAAACGATGTAACACTATAAAAATTAGAAGTATTCAATAAATTAGTTATAGTTCGAACCAAAAAGATACCTACATTTTCAATCAAACAGTATAGATTTTTGAAAAATCTATAGTATCATAAAAAATAACAGAAATTCTTAACGTCTTTTCAGACTAGATTGAGCTATGAATCGAAAAAATGTAATTAAATTTTTTCTGAAAAAATTTCCTTTTCGCCGCTGAGAATCGAACCTCAGCACTTCCGATTGCCGGTTTGGCGCTGTTCCCTTAAGCTACTAGAGAGGTCGAAAGAAGAATCTTTTTCAGAATTACATGCATTCTTTAAAAAATTATTTAAAATTCTCCTGAAAAATGATATTTTCCTTCGTTCTGCTTGGAATTAAACCTCAGGACTTAGATTGTCGCTGGAGGGCTTTTCCATTAAACTACTAACTCTATTCAAATTGGCAATACTTCTACGCCTTTTTAGCATGAAGATTGAGTAGACATTTTTCTTCTTGCTTAACTGATAGTTGAATTTTCAAAAAGAAGAACATGAATTCTAGATGAAAAGTATAATTGATCCTGTTTTAAACAAAAAAGATTTTAAATTAAATCAAAAACGATGGAACGGTATAAAAAATTACAAATATTTAATCAAATAGTCACAATTGAACCAAAGAGAAGAATTTTCACAAATTTTATAGTTAAATTTTCAGATGAAAATAAAGTTAAGCAAACAACAGAACTTCCGATTGCCGGTCAGGTGCTTTCCCTTAAGCTACTAGAGACATCGAAAGAAGAATCGTTTTCAGAAATATAAGCATTTTTTGACTGTCGTAAAGTATTAAAATTTTTCAAGGAATCTGTATTATCATCAGAGAATAACAGAAATTCCTAACGTCTTTTCAGACGAGATGAAGCTATGGATTTAAAAAAAATATCATCAAAATTTTATATGTAAAAAGATCTGATCCGTTCCGCTGCACATCGAACCACAGAACTTCGGATTTTCGGTTGGGTGCTTTCCCCTTAAGCTACTACCGAGATTAAAGCAGAATCCTTTTTCAGGAATACACGCATTATTTTTCCAGGTGTTTTCTAGCCTAAACAGGCGTTAAGAATTTCTATTATTCCCTGAAAAAATAATGCGTGTTATTTTAAATAGGAATTCTTTTTTTGATCTCTACCTACGTATCACTTTTTCATTTTATTTATATTTTCAGGCTGAAAGTTTAACTACTTGCTTCAAATTTTTACAAATTTGTTCAAAAAATATTATTTATAGATCCACCGTTTTGTTTAAATATTAAACTGCCTTATTAAAATTTTTTTTTGAGTGTTAAAAATGAATTTTTTATCTGAAAATTTAAAAATCCCATTTTTGGTTAAGAAAATATCTTTTTTGAAATAAAATTTAAATACTTAATCAAAATTCATCTTTATTGATAAACATTTTTTTCTTTGATTGTAGATTCCACTATTTCGTTAAACATTAGTTTTCTTCAGTTGACTCAACTAGTTAAAAACTAATCTTTGGGTAGAAAAATATTTTTATGGCAAAAAGTCATCTGTCTTGGATGAAGATGAATTTTTTTTTAATTCGACTATCTTCTGAGAAATTAGTTTTTGCGTGGCTTGAAAATTCAACTGTTTTTAGTTTGATTTAATTTTTTTTTCGTAAATTCCAACATATGATTGAAAATGTATCTTTTTAGTTCGAATATTCAACTGTTTTAATTACGTCATCTTTTTTTATTATTGATTATTAATTTTGTAAATTTTCAGAAATGTCTCTAGCTTTAGTGAAAAATTAACTCAGGTTATAAATAAAATATTTTCATCTCTCTAAAGCCTAATCGGAAAGAACATCAGACCGGGATTCCGAAAGACCTGGGTTCGGATCCCAGTGCAGTTAGAATTTTTTTTTACAAATTATAAAATAAGTAATCAATTTTACAGAATTTTTTGAGAATATTTTTATCCTTCAACTAAAAAGGATTTAAGTACCAAGTAATGTAAAAACAGTTCAATTCATAAAAATGAATTTTTATCAAAATAGTTTAATTCTTAACCAAAAGAGACTGTTTTTATTGAAGCAATTACATTTTTAACTGAAATTTATCAAATTTCTACTAAAAGAGATAAATTTTGAAACTAAAGAAAAAAATTAGTTTTAAACAGTATGGTTAACATTTCAGCAAAAAAATATTTTCCGAACAAGAAAAAAAATTTTATCTAATTTGTTTAATTTTTAAAACTAAAACACGAATTTTCTACAGAAGAGTTGAATTTTCATTGCCAAAAATAGTCATGTTTCAACCAAAGAAAATGAATTCTCATCGAAAAATTCATTTTTTTAACAAAAAATATTTTACGTCTAAATAAAAAACGTGTGGAATTATATGAAAAGATAAATTTCAAATTGTACTGATTAATTTTTAAACCGGAAAACTGGAATTATGTCCGAAAAATAGTATTAAGTCAAAAAAATAGTAAGATTTTAAACAAATTTTGAAACTTTAAGCCGAAAATACCAATTTTATTTAAAAGAGTTCAATTTTCGAACTTAAAAATACGAATTTTCAAGAAAAATGTTAGATTTAAACCAAAAAGATTAATGGTCAACCCAAAAAGACACATTTGACAAAATTTTTACATTTTCGTTGGAATTAAGAAATTTTCAACTAATTAAATTAATAAATTACTTAAATTTTTTAATAATTTCCTTGAAAACTGGTTTAATTGTTGTAAATGAATTATTTTTCTTATTAAAACTATAACTATTTTATTTTTGATCTTAAAATTACAATATTCTAGGTAATCATTTATCATCTTCGTTAAAAATTCTTCTCTTTGGCTGAAAATTAAACTATTCGATCAGAAAGTCTTCTTCTTTTTTATTTATTTTCTAATTGAAAATGTAACGATCTACTTTTCGTTAAAAGTTTACATTTTACTTGGAAATTCCACTATGTCGCTAAATATTGCCTTCATTTCTATTGGTTTTAAAAATAAAATATTTTTAATTCTGAAAATTTAACTTTTATTCAGTCAATTAATTTTTCGGGGAAAAATTTAATTTCTTACATTAAAAATGCAATGATTCTTTTTTTTTAGTAGAAAATAA
The DNA here is from genome assembly GCF_010883055.1 of Belonocnema kinseyi. NCBI lineage: Eukaryota > Metazoa > Arthropoda > Insecta > Hymenoptera > Cynipidae > Belonocnema > Belonocnema kinseyi. Next base: position 139,351,277 of record NC_046661.1, on the reverse strand, counting down.
TTCTTCTTAATTAAAAATTTAACTGCTTGGTTAAAAGACTAACGATTTTGTTAAAAAAAATTTCGGTAGTGCAGATAATGTAGGTTTGAAAATTCATATGATTTGTTGAAAATTTAACTAGTTTGTTGAAAATCTGGGTTTTTTTATCGAAAATTAATTTTTTCAATGAAAATCCCACTATTGTATTTTTTCCTAAAAATTCAACTATTTGCTTAAAAATTAATGTATCCTACTTGAAAATTCCACAATCAGGGTAAAAAATTAAATTTTTTAAAAAATTTATATATTTTGTTAAAAAATTGGAATTTTTGGTAAAAAATTAATTTCCTTGGTTAAAAATTGAACAACATGGTTTAACGTTAAAAGAATTTGTTTGAACTTTATTTTTTGGTTGAAAAGGCATATTTTATGTTAAAAATTTAACTATTTTGTTACAAACTCATTTTCTTAAGGTAAAAAATTAGTTTTTTAATTAAAAATATAATTATTTTAAAATTATTTTTTATTTATGCCAAGAAAAAATTAATTACAAAAAAAATTACATTTATGTAAAAAAATTAATTTTTTTTATTTAAGATGGAACAATTTTAGTAAAAAGTGAAACTATTTTGTTGAAAATTTATTTCACACTCTTTTTGTTGAAAATTAGTTTTCTTAATTGAAAATGTAAATATTTCATTTTTGGTTATAAATTGATCTTTTTTACTTGAAAACTCAACTATTGGTTAAAAATTCAACTTCTTGGTTAAAAATTCCATATTGTTTTTGAAAATTCGCCTTTTTCAATAAAAAAATCCTCTCGATTCAAATTTATTCCTTTAATTTGAAAATTTAATTACATAGTTAAAAATTAAACTTATTTCTTACGGTTAACTTTAACTGTTTTTTATTCAAAATTAAAATCTGATTTCGTTAAAGTGTCAATAATGACATTTTTTGTCCAAAATTTATCTCTTTTGGGTAACAATTATTTAAAATTTGTAGAGAAGTCCACAATTTTGTCTTTTTACTTGATAGTTTAAATATTTAATTTAAAAATTCGTTGTTTTTTTGTAAAAAATGCATTGTTTAACAGAAAATTTAACTATTCCATCTGCAGCATTTATCAATTATAAATTTAAAGCTCATTAGCTGATTTAGGCACAAATACAATAATTAGAATTTCAAATAATTAGTTTATTTTTCAATCGACCCTTTTTCTTTTAATACGAAATAGATGAATTTTAAACCAAAAATATAAAAGTAAAGTTCCAGATGAAAAAAATATTTAAAAAAAAATGTTTTGTAAACAAATTTTAATTCCCCAAAAAACAGTCACTTTTTAACAAGCAGTTACATTTTCTTAGAATATAATAAAATTATAAACAAAAAATATGAATTAAAAAAAAATTCAACCAAATATTTAAATTTTCCAATAAATTGTTGCGCTTTTAAGACTGAAAGGAAAATTAAAAATTAAAATGTCTTAATTTTTACCGAAAACTGGACTTTTCTTACAAAATAGTTAATTTTTCAACAAAAAATGTAAATTTTCCACAAAAAAGTTTTTTTTTTAAACCAATTGTCCACTTTTTCACCAAGTAGTTATATTTCTAACCAAAAAGGATCAATTTTGAATAAAATAGTTAAATTGTTTTAAGATAAATTTGCAAACGAAAATGAAATAGTTCTAATTCAGATCCAAGCATTTATTTAAAACAAAAAAACAATGAAGTATAAGTTTTCTGATGAACAGTTCAATTTTTCACCGATTAGTTTATTTTCCTTAGAAAATAGTGATATTTTAAAACAAAAATAATTATTGAAAAAAAAATCATTTTCAGTTAAATATTTAAATTTTTCAACAAACTGTTGCGTTTTTAAGCATAGAGGACCAATTTTCTACAAGAAAGTTAAATATTTAACAGGAGAGGATGAATTATCAACCTGGTTCAAAATTTAACTACTTTATAAAACATAAATTTTTTTTGCGTGCGGATTTATTATTTTAATAAATTAAATTTTTTTGGAAAATTAATTTGTTTTGTAGAAAAATCGTCTATTTTCTTAAAAATTTATCATTTTAGTGAAAGATTGAAATATTTCATTTAAATTAAAAATTTTCATTTAAAAATTTTAAGAATTCCTTAAAAATTCGTTTATTTATGGTAAAAAATGAATGTAATTTTTTATTTTTAGGCGAACTTAACTGGTTGATCATTCATTCTTTGTTTGTTAAAAATCCATTATTTTTACTAAAATTTTAACTATTTCATTTTTGGTTGAAAATTCAGCCTTCCCAAGTTAAATATTCCTGTAATTTTTGTCGCAATTTATTGTATATTTTTATATTTTCGTGTAAAAATATTATTATTTTTTCATTCTTATTCGTCTTTAGTAAATTGTTATAAGGTTTTGAATAAAAAACAAAAATGTGACAGTTAATCTGGGTATTATTGAGTTTCAAACTAAGAAAGATAAATTTTTTACCAAAAATAAACTAGTCAAACTTTGAATTTAAAAAATTAATAATTTTAAATTTAAAAAAATATTCTACCAAATAGTTGATCTTTTACGTAAATTATTCACTTCAATTTTATACCAAAAATGCGAACTTCTGACAGAATAAAAAACTCTTATTTCACAAGTGGATTTTTGAAGTAAACTAGATTAGTTTTGAAAAAAACGGATTTTTTACAAAATGGTTTAAATAAAAAAAGAAAATTTAATTTTAACTTGAAAAAGAACTATTTGCGACTAAAAATGGAATAGGTAAATTTCCTATTACCAAAGTAATTTTTCAATGAAAAAAAGGAATTTAAAAAAAAATCAGTTCAATTTTCAAACAAAGCGATGAATTTTTAACTGAAATTTTAAATCGCGAATCAGAAAATGAATTTTTTAAAAATTAGCTCAACTTTAAAACCTAGTTGTGAAATTTTATAGTCGAAAAGATGAATTTTTCAAATTTTTAAACAAAAAGATTAGTTTACTACAAAAAAAAAGAATTTTCAAGAAAAATCAAGAGTTGAATTACTAACCAAGCAGATGAATTAAAAAAAAAAAACATTAATTTTCTACTAGAAAAAAGGGAATTTTTAACCAAATTTAAGATGTCTGAATCAAAAAGTTGTATTTTAAGCAATAATAGATGAATTTTTAAACAAAAGGATTAATTTTCTACCAAAAAATAGAGTTTTAAACTATTAAAGATTAATTTTCAAACAAAAAGATTAATTTACTACGAAAAAAACGAATTTCTAATCAAATTGAAAATTTCTCAACCAAAAAGTTGAAGTTTTAAGAAAGAAAGGAAGAAATTTTTGTTTTGTTTTCAACAAAGTTGTTGAATTTCTAACCAAGCAGATGAATTTTTAAACAAAAATATTAATTTTCTACTAGAAAAAAAAAAGAATTTTTAACAAAACTTAAGAAGTCTGAACCAAAAGGTTATATTTTTAACAATAATAGATGAATTTTTAAACAAACAGATTAATTTTCTACCAAAAAGTAGAGTTTTTAACTAAAAAGATTAATTTTCAAAGAAAAAGATTAATTTACTAGTAAAAAAAAACGAATTTCCGAAAAAATCAATTTAGTACAAAAAATATAAGTTTTTCAACAAAATAAAGGAATCACCAACTAAAAAGTTGAGTTTTTAACTAAGAAGGGTGAATTTTTAAACAAAAATATTAATTTTTCCAAAAAATACTAATTTTCAATAAAATTGAAAAAATTTCAACCAAACAGTTAAATTCGAAACTAAAAAAATTAGTTTTAAAAAGAAAAGATTAATTCACTATTCAAAAATGAAATTTTTTAATAAAATGCAGGGATTTCCAACAAAAAAAAACAATAAGTTTTTTATAAAATTGAAGAATTCTGAACCACTAATTTAACCTTTTAACAATAAAAGATAAATTTAAAAATGAAAAGAATAATTTACTACTAAAACAGACGAACTTTTGACCAAATTCAAGAATTCTGAACCCAAAAGTTGATTATTCAAATAAAAAAAATGAATTTTCAAATAAAAAGATTAATTTAATGATGAAGAAGTCGCATTTTTAATATAGTTAACAAAAAATTTTGACAAAAAGTTGAATTTTTAAGAACGAAAGAAAATCTTTTTTAATGTTTAAGAAAGTAGTTCAACTTGAAAACCTACTTATTAAATTTAAATGAAGAAGATAAAATTTTAAACAAAAAGATTAATTTTTTACCCCCAAAATAACGAATTTTCAACTAAATTTGAGAATTCTAAAACAAAAAGTTGAATTTTAAACTAATGAAGATTAATTTTTTACAAAAAATAAGAATTTTTAACAAATTTTAAGAATAATAAATCAAAAAGTTCAATCTTCTACTTAAAAAGATTAATTTCTAAACAAAAATACCAATTTTATACGAAAAAAGACGAATTTTTAATAAAATTCTAAAAATTTAAACCAAACAGTTGCAGTTTCAACAGAAAAATTATTTTTAAACACAAAGATTAATTTACTATTCAAAAATAGAATTTCGCAACAAAATACATAAATTTCCATCCAAAAAGTTGAAAATTCAAGAAAAAAGATTAATATTTAAACAAAAAGATAAATTTATTAAGCAAAAAAAGATAAATTTTTAATAAAAGTCACAATTTCTTAAGTGATAAAAAATAGCCAAATAATACATTTTTTAATTAAGTTTGGTTAAACAATTATCAAATGTTATTGATTTATAGAAAAAAATCATTGATGAATAACTACCTGTTAATTCCGGCAAAAACGCAGTATTTTATTTATAAATACATTAAATAACAAAAATTCTTTAAACAATTGTTAATCACAATAATAAATTGTTTACTGTCTTAAAAATGTTTTTAAAAATTTTAAAGTTAGTTATTTACAGTTACTTGCATTGAAAAAATCAAATTTAGACTTCCAGAAATAGCCAAGTAGTGCATTTGTTAATTAAGTAAGTGTAAAGAGTTATTAATTTTTATTAAATGTTCAAATATTGAACCTAGGTTTTATTTTCAACTGATATGTGATCGATAACGTAAAAAACTGTATTTATTACATAAAAAATACCTAAAATATATATATTTGTTTATAAAAATTGCTCTTGTAATAAAAAAATTATTAATTAATGTACATTAATTTAACTAAATAATTATTTTTTTTCATTAAATGTTCAAAATTTAGTGCGAATCAAGAGGCTAATTGCCGCCCATCCCCAAGAAACCATTTTCATTTCTTATTTGTTTATAACGAATTCAATAAATTTGTTAACATAGTTTAATACCTTAAGAATTTATGTTTTTCTCTGATGATAATATATATTCCTGAAAACAATCAAATACGTAACACATGGTAAAAAAATAAGTGTATTCATAAAATAGGATTCCTCTTTCGAGCTTTCTAGTAGCTTAATGGAAAAGCACCCGACCGGAACACAGTGACATCAAATGAGGTGTCTGTGGACAAATTAACTTTGAGCCCAAAATATTCGAACGATTTTGAATTTTTTTAAATTAAAGCTTATAAAATTCCTACCAAAGTTGTCTAGGCATATTAAAAAAAAATAGTTCAATCATAAATTTTAAAAATTGCTTATAATTTTGATAAAAAAATTAATCAACAAAAGCTAGATTTTTAGTGAAAATGGTATATAGCTACTTCAGATGTGTGATTTGAAGTGAAAATCTGAAGAAAAAATCTCAATATAACTTATAAAAAATAGAGACCATTTGTTAATTATTTAAACAAATTGTGTAAACAAATGTATAAATTTGTTGTTTTCATATAGGTTTTTCTCGTCTTTTTTAACAGAAAGGACAATAGTGACAAGTAGTGTTACTTTTTTAAACAAAATTAATTAACAAATGCATAACATTGCCATTTTTCAATAAAAGAAATTTACTTTTTTCAATCAGCTTCAGATATTTTAAAAATAACTTCTCATATGATACCTGGCTATACAGCAGATAATTTCTATTTGCTTAAACAAATTAAACAAATTTCTTTCTCTGAAAAAAAAGAAACCTATTTGTTGAAAAATGTTAAAACAATGAATTTGCTTGCTTAAGTTGCATCAATAAATAAAAATCATTTTTTTTAGCCAAGTATTATATCCAGAGGTACTTTTAAAATATCTCAAGTTGATTAAAAAAAAAAAATTTTTTTGACTAAATCGCACAACAAAGCTATTAGCAAAATATTTATTGTCCTTTATGTTGAAAAAACGAGACAAATCTATTTGAAAATTACGAATTTATGAATTTGTTTATAAAGTTTTGTACTAAAAATCTAACTTTAGTTGATAAGAATTATGAACAATTAATTAAATATTTGATACTGCTGGAAATCATTCAAGACAAGCTTCCTCACTAATTCCATGTATTTTCCACTAAATTGGATAAATTTCCACAAAACGGCGTCTTCCTAATTTCTTTTTATTCTGAATGAATTTCCATGATAAAATAAACAAAAATTAAACAACTCTTTAAAAAATATGCCTCGATAATTTTGTTAAAGATTGCATAAGCTTTAATTAAAAAAAAAAATAAAAGACGAACGAATAGTTTGGGCCAAAAGTTAATTTGTTCACGGATACCTCATTTGATGTCACTGTGTGCCGGTCGGATGCTTTTCCATTAAGCTACTAGAAACATCGAAAAAAGAATCCTTTTTTATAAATACACAATACTATATAATATATAATATTATATAATGCAAATATATCATCATTAGAGAATAACATGAATTCTTAAGGTCTTTTTCAGACTAGAATTTAATTTTGAAAATGTTTAATTTACAACTCCATCTAGTCTCAAAAGTCTGAAATAATTTCCGTTCTTCTCTGATGATGACATAGATTCCTTGAAAAATTCAAATACCTAACACCTTGAAAAATAATGAGTGTATTTCTAGATAAGGATTCTTCTTTCATCTGCCTAGTAGCTTAATGGAAAAGCACCCGACCGGCACTCCGTGACATCAAATGAGGTACCTGTGGACAAATTAAATTTTAGCCCAATCTATCTGTATAATTTTTTTAAAAATTAAAGCTTGTAGAATTGAAGAATGAGGCAGTATGGTGGAGAAAAAACAGACAAATTTTAATCTGAGAAACTTGCAATATTGCAATATCATTTCATACCAGAGTATAATTAACAGAAACAATAATCGTTTAAGTTCAAGTGCAGTTTATACGTTTACTTTATACCTCTCCAATTACATTCCTAACGCATTAACCATGGACTGAGTATCCAGTATCCGAGTAACTTTGCAACTGAAACTTCCGCTTTTCGTGATACGCCGTGCCGGCTTTGAAACTTCCGGTTATTTGGACTTCAGACAGAGCTTCAACTCCACACGTTTTGACTTGAGGGTATATCGTCACTAACAAGAATCCTATTTCAGGTGTAATAATCTATATTAAGTAAATGCATTCGAGAGTGATTACTAGGATGGTCCAGAAAATTATTTTTGAGCTACAGGACAAGACACCACCAAACGTTTCCATTTCCGGATAAAGAAAAGCTGTAATTTTTTGTTTTTCGAAATTCAAATATGAACACTGTGAACACTTCAAGATCCCATTTAATTACCATGAGGAAATTTTCGCTTTTGAAAAATTGAACTCATGTTTCGGGGTTCACCCCCCGCCCCCACAGCCAGCCAAATATAAACCAAAAATAAAAAAACGACTTTTTTTAAATTAATATTCATACTTTGTAGTAATTTCCGTCTTTTTTCACATAAATAATTAATAATGGACAATTTTAATATTTAAAATGACTTTTTAACAATTTTCAATTGTTTTAAAAAACTGCAAATTATTTAAACAATTATTTATTCCTCAAAACTGTAAAAAAACTATCGTATTTTCTGATTGAAATGTAATTGTTTTTTATTGTTTTAAATAGTAAACTTTTCTAAAAGCATTATGTATTTATTTAAATAATCAAGTATTGTTTATTTTCAAAATTTCTAAAAATTAAGATATAGATTCCGCTTCCTTTTAAATTAGTATCCTATGCTACGTTTTGTTTGATAATTTCATAATTTTATACATTTATTTTATTGCTTAATAAATTTCTATTTTTTAAACCATCTTTATTTGCTCAAGTAGTTTTTTTCGATGAATAAAAAATGAAATATACTAAAACACATAAAATTATCTTTCTGGCTCTATAGTGTAGAGAAATAATTAATTTAATATTTTTTAATTGTTCAAACAAATATTATTTGTTTCAATAATTATTGACCCAAAAATATTTTTTAAATCGTAGGTAGTGGTATGTATTCTATTTCATTTTATTTTTTAGTTATTAAAAAATAACTGCTGAAGCAAATAAAAATTGTTTAAGCAAATAGAAGTTTAAATGTTAAATTATAAATAGAAGTTTTATATTTCAATAGTTTTTGTTTTTTATTCGAAATCTTATAACAACTTACTAAAGACGAATAAGAATTGAAATATAAAAATATTTTTACCGTCAAATATTGAGAAGTAGAATAAATTTCGACAAAACTCACAGAAAATTATTCGATTATTTGGATGAATTTTGTAAAAAATAGTTTATATGTTTAAAACAAAATACTTTAATTTTCGACTAAACATTGGAATATTTAAATTAGGAAGGATAATTTTGATACATTTCTTCTAATGTTGAACAAATTTCTATTTGTTTAAACAATTTTTATTTGTCCAAGCAGATATTTTTTAATCACTAAAAAATGAAATAAAATATAATACATACCATTACTTACGATTTTAAAAGTTGTTTTGAGTAAATAATTATTCAAACAAATAACATTTCTTTAAACAATTAAAACATTCTAAATTTATTCTTTTTGTAAACTATACAATCAGTAACAAGATTGCATATGTTTTATTATGTATCATTTTCATAGTTATCGAAAAAAAACTGCATGAGCAAATAAAAATTGTTTAAAAAAATAGAAATTTATTAAACATTAAAATAAATGTAAAAAATGATGTAATTATTGAACAAAACGTAGCATAGGATACAAATTTCAGAAAAGTGAACATCTCTTGGTCAATTCTTAGAAATTTTGTAATTAGACAAAAATTAATTGTTTAAATAATTACATAATGTCTTTAGAAAAATTTACTACTTCAAACAGTGAAAACATATTCCATTCCAATGAAAAAATTAGATTAATTTTTACATTTAAACTATTTCATTTTTGGTTGAAAATTGATACTTTTTAAGTTATATATTTCACTGTTTAGTCAAAAATTCAAGAATTTTGGTTTAAAAATCTAAACTTTTTTTGCTTGTAAAATATTAGACGACACTGAAATAAACAAATTCACTACAATATACAAAAATATTTGTTCTAAAATTTATCCAAATAATAGAAGAGTTTTCTGTAATTTTTGTCGTAATTTATAGTATTTTTAAATATTTTCCTGTGAAAATATTTTTATTTTTTCATTCTTATTCGTCATTAATAATTTGTCATAAGATTTAGAATAGAAAAAAAAATTACTCGATTAGATTTTTTATTTCCGTCTTGTTTTGCTCATAAATAATTACTAATGGACAATTTTAATATTAACCATGACTTTTTAAACAATTTTCAATTGTTGAAACAAATGTAACTTATTAAAACAATTATTTTTTTCCAACAAATAATTATTCGAACAATTATTTTTTATTATAATTGTTTAAAGTAGTAAATTTTTCCAAAAACATTATTTATTTATTTAAATAATTAATATTGTTCATTATGATACGTTTTGTTGAATAATTACATAATTTTATACATTTATTTTAATGTATTTTAATGCTTGATCAAATAAAAATTGTTTAAACAAATAGGAATTTGTTACACATTATAAGAAATGGATCAAAATTATGTAATTATCCAACAAATCGTGGCACAGGGTACACATTTGAGAAAGTGGACATTTCTGGCTAAATTTTTAGAAATTGTGTGAATAAACAATAATTAATTGTTTAAATAATTGCGCAATGTCTTTAGAAGAATTTACTACTATAAACAATGACAAAGTATTGCATTTAAATAAAAAAATACAAATATTTTTTAACATTTTGGGAAATAAATAATTGATTAAATAATTTGCATTTCTTTAAACAATTACAAATTATTTGAAAAGTCATGTTTATTGTTCAAATTATTCATTAGTAATTATTTGTAGGAAAAAGAAGTACGGAAAAATGTAATTTTTTTATTTTTGGTTATATTTACGGTGTTGCATGGAGAGTGGGGGTGGGTTATAAATGAAATTTATTAGTATGGGTTTATTTCGTAGACACTCCTCTTAAATCCCTAAAAAACAAAAAATTACGGATTTCTTTTCTCCGAAAATGGATAGTATTGCATAGAATTAGATGCAAATAATTGGAAAGATACAGATAGGACAGGATAAGATCGAATAAAATCAAAGGAGATCGCATAGGATTCAATAGGATAGGATTGGATATGATTGTATTGAATCTAATATGATCGGATATAAGACGATATAATCGGATAGAACATGTTCGTATAATATCGGATATGATCGTATATGATAGGATAGGATTGTTTAGGATTGCATATAATTAAACAGGATTAAAGCGGAAAGACAAGGGTTAATTAAGTATAGGATTGTATACGATAGGATAGGATTATTTAGGATTGCATAGAATCAAATAGGATTGAATCGGATGGACGAAGATAAGGTAGAATAAAAAAAAAAGATCGTAAAGGGTCAGATAGGATATAATCGGTTATAATTTTATATAATCTAATATTATCGGATATAAGAGGATAAAGTTGAATAGAATATAATTGTATTATACCGGATAGGATCATACATGGCAAAATATGATGGCTAAGAATTGTATAGAGTCGGATAGGATTTAGTCGGATATATAAGGGTAGTAAAGCGTATTACTGGAAAGAATCAGATAAAATCAGATAGGATCGGATAGTAATGCATGAAATTTTTGAGAATATACCAAGATAGATGAAGATAGGATAGAATAGGTTTGAAAAAACCTGATGAATCGCATAGGATTCAATAGGATAGAATCGGATATTATTATATTGAATCTAATAGGATCAGATATAACACGATAGATTCGGATAGAATGTGATTGTATAATATCGGATAGGATCGTATATGATAGGATAGGATTGTTTAGGATTGCATAAAATTAAATAGGAATGATTTGGAAAGATATGGATGATTTTCGATACTATGATTTAGAAACAGATGAGATCATCGGATATATGAAGATAGGATAGGATAGGATTAAACTAGACCAAGGAAGATCGCATGGGATCGAACAGGATAGGATCAGCTATAATTGTATAGAATCTAATATGGTGGGATATGAGAGGATAGAATCGAATAAAATGTGATTGAATAAAATCAGATAAGATTGAATATGATAGGATACGATTGTTTAGGATAGTATAGAATTAGATATGATTGATTCGGAGAGATAAGTTTAGTATAGAATATTATTTTATAAAATCAGGATCGAATAGAATCAAATAGTGATGTGTAGAATTTTCTGGCACTTAATCCAATCGATTAAGATGAGATAGGATAGGATCGAACAAAACTGAAGAAGATCCAATATGATCGAGTAGGATAGGACCGGATGTGATTGTATGGACTCTATTATGCTTGAATATACGAGAATAGAATCGGATAGGATATGATATGTTTGTATTATGTCGGGAAGGATCGTATACTGTAGAATAGAATTGCTTAGAATTGCATAGAATCGAATAGGATTAAATCGGAAAGATAAGGGTGGTTTTGAATAGTATTGCTTTGAATCAAATGGCATATAATCGGATAGTTGAAGATATGATAGTATAGGATAAAAACAAAACAAGGAAGATCGCAAAGGATCGAATAGGATAGGATCGGATATGATTGTATAGAATCTGATATGATCAAATATAAGAAGATAGAATTTTATTGTTTAAAATCGTATAGGATCGTATATGATAGGACAGGATTGTCTAGTATTGTCTAGAATAAAATCGGATTAAATCGGATAAATGAATATAAGATCGAATACAAAAATAAGATCGCATAGGATCGAATAGGAAAGAAGCGGATATATTTGTATATAAATATAGCATTGTAAGTATAGAATTGTTTAGAATTGCATAAAATCAAATAGGATTGAATCGGAAAGATAGAAGCGGTATTGGATATTATTGTATATAATCAGATAGGATTAGTTAGGATCGGATAGTATTGCACAGAATCAGATGGCATGTAATCGGATGGATTTCAGATACGATAGGGTAGTATGGAATGAAACCAAATATCGCTTAGTATCGAATAGAATTGGATCGGATATGATTGAATAGACTCGAATATAGTCAGGTATGATAGTATAGAATCTAATATGATCAGATATGGGGGAATAGAATCAGATAGAATTTGATTGTTTAAACTCGGATAGGATCGTTTATGATAGGATAGGATTGTTTAGGATTGAATAGAATTGAATATAATTGAATCGGAAAGATAAGGGTAGTATAGAATATTACTGGAAAGAATACAATAGGATCTGTTGGTATCGGATAGTATTGCGTAGAATCAGATAGCATATAACCATATAAATCAAGATAGGGTATGATAGACAGAATAGAAGAAAATATCACATATGATCGAACAGGGAAAGATCGGTTATGATTGTATCGAATATAATATGATGGGATATGAGAGGATAGAATTGGATAGAATATGATTGCATAAACTCGGATAAGATCGTATATGACAGGATAGGATTGTTTAGCATTATATTTAGTCATATAGGATTTAATTAGATATATGAAGATAGTATAGCATATTATTGTATAGAATCAGATAAGATCAGATAGAATCGGATAGCATTTCATTAAATTAGCTAGCCTATAATCGAATAGATGTAGATAGGATAGGATAGGATCCGATGAAGCTGAAGAAGATCGTATAGGATCTAATAGGATAGGATCGGATATGTTTGTATGGAATCTAATGGGGTCAGATATAATAGGATAGAGTCTAATAGAATATGATTCTATAAAATCTGATAGAATCGAAGAGAATAACATACATTTTCTTATAATCATATGCATAATGGTAGTATAGGATATTATTGTACATAAAGGGATATGATATTGTTGTATAGAAACAGATATGATATAATTGTTTAGAACGTATTATATAGCATCGTATAAGAGCTGATAGGATCGTATTGAATCCTGTATAATAGAATTGGACATCTTTATATAGGAAATGGTAGGTTATGATATAGTAGGACATGATAGTATAGGATAAAAAATAACTTCTATCGAATTCTATAGTATAGGATATGACATTATAGGGCATCGGAAAGAATGAAAGAATATCAGATATAATAGACAGGATCCGATAAGATCGAATAAGATCGAATATAATGTGATTTTATATAATTGAATCAGATAGATGGGATTGATTCATATAGGATAGGATAATATCGGATAGGATCATACATAGTAGACTAAAGCAAGATAGAATTACCCTAATACCTTAGGGTAGGATCCGATAAAATATTATTGTATAGAAACAAATTGGATCGGATAGAATTAAATGTACTACTAATAAATAGAAACAGATAATAGAAAGGCGGGTATATCAAGATAGTGGAGGATAGAATCTGATGGAATGAAAAGAGCTCACATAGATTAAAATTGGTTGGAATAGAATCGGACTGGATAAGGTAGGATGATATCACTTTGGATAAAATCAATCAAGATTGCTCAGAATCGAATATGACGCAATCGTCTAGGATAGAAATATATAGAATTGGATAAGAGCGAAGAGGATTATACAGAATGAGATAGGAAAGGTTAGAATAAGATTATATGTTAGGACAGGATGGAATTGAATTAAGAATCGCATAGCGTTGACTAGGAGAATATAGGGTATGCTTATATAGAATCGTATAAATTAGAATAGGAGAGAACATGATAGGATCGGGTAGGATCAAAGAATCTTGCAAAGGGTTAAATAAAATAGGATAATATAATTTTAAAGAATCGGAAAGGAGCGGATAGAATCGTATAGAATTAGAAAAATAATAATTTGACATATTTGGATAGGACATGGTAAAGTAGGATATAGTATTATATAATAGAATAGGACAGAATATCAAGATAGTGTAGGATAGAATCTGATAGAAGGAAAAGAGCTCACATAGATTAAAATTGGTTGGAATAGAATCGGACTGGATAAGGTAGGATGATATCACTTTGGATAAAATCAATCAAGATTGCTCAGAATCGAATATGACGCAATCGTCTAGGATAGAAATATATAGAATTGGATAAGAGCGAAGAGGATTATATAGAATGAGATAGGAAAGGTTAGAATAAGATTATATGTTAGGACAGGATGGAATTGAATTAAAAATCGCATAGCATTGACTAGGAGAATATAGGGTATGCTTATATAGAATCGTATAAATTAGAATAGGAGAGAACATGATAGGATCGGGTAGGATCAAAGAATCTTGCAAAGGATTAAATAAAATAGGATAAGATAATTTAAAGAATCGGAAAGGAGCGGATAGAATCGTATAGAATCCGAAAAATAATAATTTGACATATTTGGATAGGACATGGTAAAGTAGGATATGGTATTATATAATAGAATAGGACAGAATAGAATGTTCATCGAATCGGATAGAGTATGCACATTATATCATATGGCAGGACTGAATAGGATATGATAGAGTTGAATAGAATCGGATATAATGAAAGAATATCGCACAGAATTTGACATTATAGGATAGGATTTAATTTCATATAATTAGATAGGATCGGTGCAGATAGAACAGGATAATATCGAATAGGAACAGATAGTAGAGAGTAGTATTGAGTAGACTAGAACAAAAATATCGCACATGATCGAACAGGATCAAATAGGATATCATTGTATAGATTCCGATAGGCTCTGATAGGATAGGACAGAATCAGAATAAATACGTCTGTATAAGAATTAAGTAGATAGAATAGAATCGGGCAGGATATGAATGAATAGAATCTGATTAGATAGAATTGGATATATCAGGATATGATTGTACAAAATTTGATAGGATAATATTGGACTATATTAGGATTGGATGGGATTAAATTGAAGCAAAATTGAAGCAAAATCGGATAGGATGAGATATGATAGGTTCAAATAAAATCGGATAGAATCAAAGAATATCGCATAGTATTGAATAGGATCAGAAATAATATGATGTTATAAAATCCGATAGGATCTAATAGGATCGGAAAACATCGAAGCGAATAAAATCAAAGAATATCACATAGGATAATCTAGAATATAATTGAATTAAATCGGATAAGGTTCAATTATTGGATAGAATAGAATATAATATAGTAAAATATAAGAGGCCAGAATCGGATAGAACAGGATATCACAAAGTCAAATATGATTGGATAGAATCAAAGAAAATAGCATAAAATCTAACAGGAATGGAAGGAATTGAATAGGATAGGATATGATTGTACAGAATCAGATAGGACCGAATAGAAACGGAAAGGATCGAATCTGATAGAATCAAAGAAGGTCACATAGGATCAAGTAGGATATGATTTTATAGAATTAGGAAAGGTAGAATTGGAAATAATAGGATATATATTACAGGGCAGGATTGAATAGGATAGGATGGGGTCAAATAGAATCAAATGGAATCAAAGATTGCATAGAACGTAATAAGATCGGAAAGGATAAAATCGATTGAAATCGTAGAAGATCATATATGATCAAATAGAATATCATTTTACAAAATCAGAGAAGATAGAAGTGATTAGAATTGAATTTCATATTATAGGGTAGGATCGGATAGGATAGGATAAAATCAAACAATATCACAGAAGATCTAAAAGAATCAAAAAAGGTAGAATAGGATCGGTTAATATCGGATTTATTCGGATAAGCTCGGATAGAATCGAATATGATATGTTTGTATAAAGTCGGATAAGATCGAATAGGATCATAAATGATTGAATCGGATATAATTAAAGATCACATATAATCGAATTAGATATAATTAAACAGAATAGGATATTATATAATAGAGCAGGATCAGACAGGACAGGATAGGATAAGATCAAATAGATCGAATATGATATAATGTCATAGAATCGGACACAATCAAATAACATCGAAAATCATCGAATAGGATAGAATAAAAAGATATCACATGGGCTCGGATAGGATAAAATTGTACAGAATCGGACAAGATGGAATTGTATAGATTACAATATATGATTGGATAGAATCCGATAGTAACGGATATGATAGGGTCGGATAGAAACGAGTAATATCAGATAGGATCGTATAGGATCGTATAGGATATGATTATATAGAATTAAATCAGATATAATAGGACAGGATGATATCGGATCTGATATTATATGTTCGTATTGAACCGGATAGGGTCGAATGGAATAGGAGCGCATTGTATATGATTGTATAGAATCTGAGAGTATATAGGATAAAATCGGATTAAATAGAATCAATTAAAGATAGGATATGATTGTATAGAAGCGGATAGGACCGAATAGAAGCGGATATTAGGAAAGAAACCAAACAAATAATTTAGAAAAAAATTGTACAAAAAATTGAAATTTCTGAATGAAATAAAGAGTACGAATTTTCAAAAATCCCGAAAATAGCAAATTGGAAAATTTACAAATTAGTCAATTTCCTCATTTTTAAATTCCCGTAAAATCCGAATTAATAAATTATCAAATTCTGAAGAATAGTAAATTGAAAAACTTTCAAATTTTGAGAAACTATAAGTTGCTGAACTTTCAAATAACCGCACAAAAAATTAATATTATGTTTGACTATTTACTATTTTTGATAATTTGAAAATTTTTCTTTTAAAATTTCGGGAGCAAAAAATTTGACCAGTTTTATTTTTATTAGAAAACTTTGAATTTCGGGAATTAACATTTTTTAGGAAACCCCTATTTCTGTGTTTATTTTTTCCGGTGTTTTTCCACTTTTGAAACCATTTTCAGACACTGGTATTTTCATAAAATTTAAAAAAAATTTTGAGTATCTGTGATGAGGATTATTGAACAAAATATATAATAAACTTTTTCGAATATTTGACGCAGAACTTAATAATATTCTTTTCTAGAAAATCCTCAAATTGCATAAGAATTGTCTTCTGAAAATAAATTTTTCCAGGAACTTGACCTGATTTTATTTCTGCATTCGATTTACCTTACCTATTTCTATTTTCTTTACTGATTTTATTTTTAGCCTCAGGCCTCTTAAACTTGTTTTTATGACTATCTTAACTATTCTCATTAAACAAATGCTCACGCAAGGCAGGGAATTTTTTCCATTTTTATTCTACGAAAAAGCTCGGAATTGCTATAATTTGATAAATTACTACGTCGTTTGCGTGTTTCTCTTCAATGACGCACAATTTACTTAACTATATTTTCGATCTTGAAATAATGACTGAACGTTATTTGTTCTCAAGTTTTTCATTGAATATTTACTCTGTGCCTTTAACTAAAAAATACTTTAAAAATAAATTCTGAAAACAAGCTTTACTTTTGTGCTTTCATTTTCACATTTGACACCCCGGGGATCATTTTCACTAAAGGTGAAAAGAAAAATAGAGAGCCCTTCAGTAAGAGTTTATCGAATTTCCCAGGAAAAATCAGTCTAACAGAGTTAAAAGCCTGTTTTTGATCCGGGAAAAGGAGAATTAAGCATTTTATAAAAAATAAAATAAAAAGTTTTGTTGAAGTGGCAGGAATATCAATTATAAAGTCAAAGTATTTGTATAAAAAAGCCAACGTTTTAAAAGTCTTCAAAGCCGAAAAATTTTGTTTGGTCAATTTTAATCAATTTAATTGTAATAATTCTTTAATTAATTTAATTAATTTTTTTATATTAAAAAAAGAGAAGAATTCAAAAGAAAATTTATCTGATATAGTTTACATGATTAAATACAATTTCAATTAATTTTTTATCGGAGAAGCTTGTTGGAGATTGAATAAAAAAATAGCGGAAAATAAGAGAGATTGTAAAATTGGTAATAATAAAATAAATACAGCAATATTAAAATACTAGACCGTGAAAATATCTGGTACAAAAGAAAATTTATGAACTCAATTTTCATTAAAAAATACTTGGAAATTTATGTTAATTAACATTTTGAAATATTGTAGATTAACAATTGCTACAAATGCATTTCCAATTCACAACTTTTCTTTTTAAAGTAATTAGAGTCAAGAAAATTGATTATTTAAACAGTTCATTATTATTATTAATATCATATTTGAATAATGCTAGATAGTTGCCATTTTTTCGGCCATTTTCTCCTTTCTGTGCTTTTTCACTTAGTAAATATTAGAGAAAACTACATTTTAAATAATCTCTTTCTTTTTTCTGGAAAGAAGCGAAAATAATTCACTTAAAACAATAATACTATTTGAAAAATCATTTTGTTGTGGTTCACTTATTATTTCTTTATAAATAAAAAGTCAATGCAAAGATGAAGATTTAGGGAAAAAACGCCCCCTTTCTAACACTTATCTAAGAGAAGATAGTTAAAAACAATATAAAACTTTTAAACAACTTTTTTGTTAACTTTCATTAATTATTACCTCACTAAGTGAAAAAAGAACAGAAAGGTAAAAATTTCCGAAAGCCTGAAACTATGTGGTTTTGATATATATATAAAGATAGTCATAAACAACGATAATTTGTACTAAATCTAATTGATAATTAATTCACGCCTTATTAAAAATAAAAAAACATTCAAAAGTTTCAGTAAAACCCGCAACATTCTACCAATTAAGCAAAGAGAATATTACACAGGACCACAAATTGGTTTTCGAAGTCTATTGGAATTCTAATACGTATAATTAATTCCTTTGCGGTCGCTGAACACGAATACATTCAATATATGAATTTAATAAATAATTTATATAAATTTCGTACATACACCTGAAAACCCCCAATTAAGAAGCCTCAAACCCACAAACTAACAAGCCCCAAACCCACAAACCCCAAACTAACGAGCCCCAAACCTACAAGCTCCAAACCCACAACCTCGAAGCCCACAAACTTCAAATACACAAGGTCTATAACCACAAACCCAAAACCCACAAACCCCATAACCAGAAACCCTAAACTCACAAACCAAAAACCCACAAACCTCAAATTCACAAGCCCCAATCACTAAATATACAAGCTCCATATCCACAAACCCACAAACTCCATATCTACAAACATACAAACCCCAAACCCACAAACCCTAAGCCCACAAGCTCTATATCCGCAAACGTACAAACCTCAAACCAACAAGCTCCAAACGCACAAACTCGAAGCCCACAAACTTCAAATACACAAGGTCCATAACCACAAACCCAAAACCCACGTACCCCATAACCAGAAACCCTAAACTCACAAACCAAAAACCCACAAACCTCAAACTCACAAGCCCCAATCACTAAATATACAAGCTCCATATCCACAAACCCACAAGCTCCATATCTAAAAACGTACAAACCCCAAAATCCACAAACCTTAAGCCCACAAGCTCTATATCCACAAACGTACAAACCCCAAACCAACAAGCTCCAAACCCACAAACTCGAAGCCCACAAACTTCAAATACACAAGGTCCATAACCACAAACCCAAAACCCACGTACCCCATAACCAGAAACCCTAAATTCACAAACCAAAAACCCACATACCTCGAACTCACAAGCCCCAATCACTAAATATACAAGCTCCATATCCACAAACCCACAAGCTCCATATCTACAAACGTACAAACCCCAAACCCACAAACCCTAAGCCCACAAGCTCTATATCCATAAACGTACAAACCCCAAAACTACAAGCTCTAAACCTACAAACCTTTAACCACAAACCCTAAACCCACAATCTCTATATCCGCAAACGTACACATCTCAAATTCACAAGCTCCATATACACAAATGTACAAACCCCCAACCCCACAAACCTCAAACCCACCAACCTCATATCTTATAATACCAATTGAGAAATTAATACAATTTGGGGTTAGTAAGTTTGGGGTTTGTTAGTTTGGGGTTGGCGGGTTCGGGATTGTTGGTTTGGGGTTAGTAAGTTTGTGGATATGGAACTCCTGGGTTTCGGGTTTGTGGGTTCAGGGTTCGTCGGTTTGGGAATTTTGGTTTGGATTTTTAACGTTTGTGGATATGGAGCTTGTGAGTTTGCGGTTTGTGGGTCTAGGGTTTATAGGTTTGTGGATCTCAGTAGACTCTCAAAACTATTGTGTGGTCATGTGTTATTAACAATGATGACAAATTGTTCAAACAATTTTTTTTCTTGACTTCAATTAATTACATAACTTATCTTAATTGAAAATTTGACTAAAAGTGAATTTTCTTTAAACTGCAATTTTGTAGAATTATTCTCAGAGAATGTTATTAAAATAATAATTAATTGTTCAAACAATCAGTTTTTTTAACATTGATGAACTACTACTTCCATTTCAAATTATTTTAACTTTTTTAAACACAATAAAATTTGGTGCCTCATTGTTTTTTTTGCTAAGTGAACAACAATTTACAATATTCATGTTTTTAATTATTTTATACTTTTGTTTCAAACAAATTTTATTTTTTAGTTTTGAAAAGGAAGAAAAACCTCTTCTATATTTCACAGCCTCGAGAAAGACACAAAGCCGTCTTGAAACAGTGTTTTTATGGATAGACACTTTTATTCAATTTTAAATAATAAAAGTGCAAATTTTAAAATCGATAGATGACCAAATACGAAAATCTTCGAACTCGAAACTCAAATCGATAAATTAATTCTGAACAAATTAGTGACTTAGGAACAAAATTATTCGAACTTTAACCAAATATTTGAATTTTCAAAAACAACAACATTAATTTTTAGCCCAGAAGATTAATTTTCTACAAAATTAGTTGAATTTCAATCGCAAAAATGCGAAATTTCAACCAAAAATGATTTATTGTTAACAAAATTGTTAAATTTTCAACAAAATAAATGATCTAATAACCAAATAGTTGATTTCTTAACTTAAATTTTGCATTTCTAACCAATTTTTGTTTAAATAATTAGTTGAACTATAAAGAAAGTAGTTCAATAAAAAGAACAAAAATTATTTTTAATTAGGAATATTAATTTTTGCCCGTAAAGGACGATTTTTGAACAAAATTTTTTGAATCCTTTTTTTTAGATACAATTTTTTTAATAAAAATGCCAGCTACCGACGAAAAACACTGAGATAAATGAAAGTTTTAAACAGATTCTAAAATTTGTTCAAATTATAATAATTTTTTTTTTAAAACACTTAGTAATTTTTAATGAAAAAACATTACCTGACAGAAAATTGTTTATAATTGTAAATCTCCTTGGAAATCTAAACATTTTTGTTTTAAATAGCTTGTTTTTTTTTTGAAAAACTTTCGTATAAGCCAAAACTGTTCGAAAATTGTAAAACTTGTTTGGACTATAATAATTTTTGTTTTAAAAGACTAATCTTTATGTGAAACGCTAACGTAACCTCAAAATGAGTAAAAATCTAAAATATAATTATTTTTATTTAGAAACCTCCATTTCCAAATGTCATTCATTCGAATTGAAAGCATTCCAAATTGTACACTTTTAGATTGAATTTTAAAAAATCGGAAATTTTATTAGAAAAGATTTGAACTTTTATCATTTATAATTTAAAGCTTATGGAATGAAACAATTTTAGTTTAAATATAAGAATCTCGAATTTTAATGATTTAAGCTGATAAGAAAATTACGAATATAGGACAAGTTCCAAATATCAAAAAGGAAATATTTTCCAAATACAATTTTGAAAATTCAATAATTTAAAATTCGAAGGAATTAAAATTGTTTTATTTGTAATTAAGATAGTTCTAAATTCCAAAATGTCAGAGTACATGTTTTGTTTAGTCGAGAATTTTATTAGAAAGTAGTTAAAATTGCATCATATCTAATTCAAAGCCTTTCAAATTGAACAATCTTTTTGATTGACAATTTCACCTGTTTTAGTATTAATTAAACCTTTCTTGGATGAAAATGCAACAGTTTGGTTGAAAATTTGACACTTTTGCTAAGCCGTCATTTTTGTTTGAAAATTCTACCGTTTTAACATAAAATTTGTGTGCTCAAACAAAACTGAAATATTTTCTAGATGAAAATTTAACTATTTTTGAAAATTTGTTTTTATTTAATTAAAAATCCATCTGTTTAAAAAAAAAATTCATCTTTTCGGACAAAAGTCCAACTTTTTGGTAGAATTCAACCATTTTATTAAAAATTCGTATGTTTTGGTTGAAAAAATTCGTCTTTCTCGTTTACAAATTCCAGTTTTTTCGTAGAAAATTATTTTTTTGTTAAGAAAATTTAATTTTTGATCTTGCGGAATCAACTGAATCGTTTTCGGATAAAAACTCAACTTCTTTTTTAATTAAAAATTCTTCTGCTCTAAGAGAAATTTCATCTTTTTGATAAAAATGCAACTATTTGGTAGAGAAAATTAACGATTTTTAAAAGTCATCTTTTTTGTTTAAAGATTCGTCTTTTTAAATTGAAAATTTAATCATTCTTCTTCATTAAAAATCACTTTTTTGTTAAATATTTATATTTTAAGTTTAAAATTCATTTCTTTGATTAAATTTTAATTACTTTATTGGAAATTAATCTTTTTTAATTGAAAATTCCATCACTTATGTAAAAGGTAAAGTACATTGTTAAATTTTCTTTATTAAAGGCTTATGTTTGGTTAAAAATTTAACTGTTTAGTAGAAAATACATTTCTTTAAAATTGATTTTTAAAAAAAAAATGAAATTTTTCCATTTTTTTAATATTGATATTTTTTTTTTTAAATAAAATTCGCCTTTTTCGGAAAAAATATTTTAGTTTGAAATTTCATTTTTGTTGGGTGAAAATGCATCAGTTTCGTGGAAAATTAATTTTTTGCTGAAATCATATGCTTAGTTTGAAAATTCAATTTTTATAGATAAAATTCGTCTTTTGGCTTGAAGGTTGAACAATTTAGATAAGCTTTTTTTCTTCAGTGAAAAATCTTTTTTTGTTGAAAATTTGTTTTTTGCTTTTAAAATTCCTTTTTTTTCTATAAATTTCATTTTTTTCAATTTAAATATAAACTATAAACCGCTTTTATTGGAAATGTATTTTTTTAGGTTAAATATTCAACTATATTATGTTAGAAATTCAATTATTTTCTTGAAAATTCCAGCATTTTTGTAGAAATACTTTTTTAAAACAATTTTTTTTTAAATAAAAATTTTCAAATTTATCAATTTATTTTAAACAGAAAACTCTTTTCTATCATAAAAAGTGACTTTTTAACGAAATACTAAAAAATTATTTTTCACCAAAAAATTCTAATATTCAACTAAAAAAGGTCAATCTTCAATGAATGCAAATGGTACTATTTCTGTTGAAAAAATTTATCTGAAATTTTTCAATTTAGAACGCTTTTCATTAGAAATAATACCATTTGAAAGACTTGTATTTTAGAGCTTTTCCGCAAGAGGCGATACGAATGATGCCAACTAACTAAATCCGAATTTATGCGTCCAAATTTTTCAATATACCAAAGTAGCTTCAAAATCTTTTTAAAAATTTCTAGGTATTTCAAAAGTTTTTAAAGGGTTTGAAAAATTTAAAAGAATTTAAAAAGATTCCAAGAAATTTTTAATTGATTACAGAAATTTAATATGAGATTTTAAAGGATTTTAAATATTTCAGGGCATTTTTAAAATTTCAAGATATTTTCAAGAGCTTTAAAAATTTTAAGAGATTTGAAAAGATTTTCAAGTATTTTAAATATTTGAGGAGGTTATAAAAGATGCCAAGGAATTTTCAATTTATTTTTATAACTTAAAAGAATTTGCAAAAAATTAAAAAAATGCTAGAAAGGTTGTTTAAAAAAATTCCAAAGTGCTTTAGAAATCTTTAAAAAAAATGTTCTAGGTATTTCAAAAGATTTTGAAGGATTTGAAAAATTTGAGAGAATTTTAAAAGATTTTAAGGCATTTTCAATTAATTACAGTAATTCAATATGAGATTTTAAAGGATTTGAAATATTTCAGGGTATTTTTAAAAGTTCAAAATATTTCCAAGAGCTTTAAAACTTTTCAAGAGACTTCAGAAGAATTTTAAGGATTTTAAATATTTGAGAATGTTTCAAAAGATTTCAGATAATTTTCAACTTATTTTTATAATTTAAATGAATTTCAAACAATATTAAAAACTTTAGCAGGGTTATTTAAGAAAATTTCAAAGAATTTTAAAAATCTTCAAAAGATGTTTCAAAAGATTTTGAAGGTTTTAAAATATTTGAGAATATTTTAAAAGGTACCAAGGAATTTTCAATTTTTTACAGTAAGTTATTATAAGATTTTAAAGAATTGGATATATCTTAGGATATTTTAATAAATTCTAAGGCATTTTCAATTGATTTCAAAAATTTAGTATAAAATTTTAAAGGGATTGAAATAGTTTTAGTATTTTTTAAATTGCAATGAATTTTCAAGGGCTTTGAAAAATTTTAAGAGATTTTAGAGGATTTTAAATTTTTCAGGATATTTTAAAACATTCCAAGGTATTTTCAATTAATTTCAATAATTTTAAGCGATATCAAAGAATTTTAAAGATTTTTCTCATATTTTCTTATTGAAAAGGGAACTACTTTGTTAAAAATTTAGTTGCTTTTTTGGTTGATGATTTATCAATTTATTTGGAAAAATTTATTTTCTGAAAATTTAACTATTTTGTAGAAAATTCTTTTTTGTTTTCAGTTAAAAATTAATTTTTTTCAACTACAAAATTTAATCTTATATGTTTCATTGAAAATTGACTGTTTATAATAAAAGTTTATTTTATTGAATACTCGTCTTTTTTGGTAAAAAATTAATCTTTTTTCAAAATTCAACTTTTTTTTTGAAAGTTCAACTAATTTGTTGAAAACAATTTACAATTGAGCTATTAGAGGGATCAGAATAAGAACTATAAATTCAAGAAAATAACGCTAATTTTTAGATAGGTGTTAATTCTACAAGTAATTAAATAATTTTTAATTTTTTAAAATAATTTTTAAGTAATTTTTAACAGATTTATGTAATTTAATTTATGTGTTTTATTCAAAATTCATTTTTGTGTAGAAAACTAATTGTTTTAGTTGACAGTTTAACTATTTTTATTAAAGTCGTGCATTTTCGGCTTACACACGAACTGTTGAACACTTATTTCAGGCGTCGCGCGGTCAGTAAAGTATACTGCGCGTGGACGTTAGAGATAGACTTATGTCTGACCATAACGGTCTTGACCACTGCGTAGCTCTTCACGTACCGCCAGCAGTCAGTGGTACGAGAAACTCTGCTCAGACGTTAGTGTAAGAAAAATAAGGAGACGCGAAGAATAGAAAACGATGGGAAATGAGAGTACGAGAAGTAGGGGAAATTATTGAAGGAAACGTACAATTAAGAAAAAAATAAGAAAATTGAGGGGAAAGTAGAGATGGGAAAGTAAGGAAAGTAAGGGAAAATGATAGGGAAAAGAATGAAAATTAGGGGAAATTAATGGGGAATATGAGAAGTAAGGCGAATGTAAGGGAAAATGAGGAGTGGGTAACAGTAGTAGAAGAAATGTGGGATGGAAAATAAAAATTAGAGAGGAAGTGTTGAAGAAATGATTCGAAATTATAGTGAGCAGGGAAGGGGAAGTAGGGGAGGGGAGTGTTCGAATAAGTAAAAAAAGTTCTTTTTCCGATATATACTTGAAAATAAAAAAAGTTATGCTAAGAAAATTATTCAAATATTTAAAATATAGTTTTTCATTTGATATAAGATGATTAAAAACATATTTTTCATATCTGAGATAATATCACGAATTGAAAAAAAAACAAACATTGAAAATTAGACCTTTTAATTATCCGGTTAAGGGATTATGCAATTTTTTTTAAGATTGTAGTTGATAAAAAATCGAGGCCTATATGTAATTCATTATTATTTAACATATTATTTAAATAACTTTATACTAATCAAAAACCTAAAAAAATCGACGTTTTTAAAAACTTTGGACCTAATCTCGATTAGTTGTAACCTGTTAAAATAGAAAATATAATTATTCTGAAGATTGCAATTTTTTATTTGATGTTGATTTGTTTAAAATAAAAAAATGCTTGTGAATAAAAATACAAAAGTCTTCTGGTCTTCTATTTAAGTCTCCTTTTCCCAGCCACTGAATTTACTATTTTTGGGCTTCCCTTGAAGTCTTTATTAAATTTATTTCAGTCCGACTTTGAAAAGTTGAAAGCTAAATTTTTCTCTTGGCTTTGACATTGCTTTGTACAATAAACACATCTTGAAAATTGATAGAAACATTTTTAAGTATAAGTAAAGCAGACGGAATTTTTTAACTCAATTATTGAACTTTAAAGACAAAATGGAAAATTTTTTATACAAAACAGATGAAATATCAAATCAAAAATACGAAATTTTGATAAAAAATAACCAAAAAAGGACCAAAAAGTTAAATATTTAAGAAGGAAAAAAAATTGTTCAAGTTCGCAGAAAGTAGTTCAACTTTAAAAATTAGTCGTTAAATTTTCAATCGAAAAATTAAATTTTAACCAAAAAGTTCAATTTTCAAAAAGAAAAAAGTTGAATATAATACCCAAAAAGATTAGTTTTAAATAAAATTCGAGAATTCTCAAGAAAAAAGTTGAATTTTAAAGAAAAAAAATTTTGTTAACAAAAAGATTAATTTGCTACCCAAAAGACCAAATATTAATAAAATTTAATAATTTCGAACCAAAAGGTGGAATTTTTAAAAGATAAAGAAAAAAATGGTTCAATTTTTTAAAAAGCAGTTCAACTTTTTAAAAAACCAGTCGTTAAATTTTTTACCAAAAACATGAATGTTAAACAAAAACATTAATTTTTGAACGAAAGAAAACAAATTTTTGCCCAAATTTAAGAATTCATAATCAAAAAGTTAAATTTTCAACTGAAAAATATGAAGTTATAAACCAAAAGAGTAATTTACTACCTAAAAAATCAAACTTTCAATCAAATTCAAGAAACATCAACCAAAAAGATTAATTTTTAAAAAAATAAGAAAAAAATGGTTTAATTTAAAAAAAAAACTAGTTTAACGTTGAAAACTAGTCGTTAATTTTTTAGACAAAAACAAGAATTTTAAACCAAAATAGATGAATTTGTAAATAAATTCAAGAAGTACGAACTAAAAAATTCAATTTTGAACGAAAAGAAAAAAATTTTGAAACAAAGGCATTAATTTATCACCGAAAAGACGAATTTTTAATAAAATTGAAGAGTTCTCGACCAAGAGGTTAAAGTTTTAACTGAAAAAGATGAATTTTTAAACAAAAAGTTCTTTTTACTACCGGAAAATCGAATTTTTAATATAATTCAAAAATTTTCAACGAGAAAGTTGATTATTTATCAAAAATCATAAGCTTTTAAACAAAAAGAATTATTTTTGACAAAAGAAAAACGAATTTTTAAACAAATTCAAGAATTTCTCTGGCACTGCTTAAGAGAGTAATAATATAATTAAAAACTTGAAATAAATGGTTTTTAATAAATATTCCTGGCAAAAAAAAATAATAATGCGTTAAGATTATTTAAAATTAGTATGAAAATAACTTTAGTAAAATACTTCAGATATTTATTGTTTATATAAACATATTGTTTAGCGGGTGTCCTGAGAAAATTTTTAACAAAATTTACGAATTCCTCTGATTTTATAATGTTTGTAATTTCAAAATTTGCTAAATTTTTAAAAATATCTACTATTATTTTTTTTGCTTTGGCATTTATTTCGTTTGGTTAAAAATGGTACTATTTGGTAGAAAATTCATTTTTTTCTTTTTTTCTTTTTTTTCGAAAAAGCCACTATTTTGTATACTAATTCATTTTTGGTTCAAACAATCTTTGTTTTAAAAATTATCTCTACGATTTGTATGAAATTTATCTATTTAGTTCAAAATTGTTCTATTAAGGTAGGAAATTAATGCAATAATAATTGAAAATTAATTTTTTTAAATGTAAAAGAAATTTAATTAACCAATTGGAAAATTGAACTGTTTTGTTATAAATTCGTTTTTGTTGATGAAAAACTGATTTTTTATCTGAAAATTAAACTATTTTATTTTTGTTAAAAAATTTATCCTCTTCAAGTTAAAAACATCATCATTATTGTTAAGGATTTAACTGCTCTATTTAAACTTCGTCTTATCTGATTGAATTCAAAAAAATATAAAAAAATTTTATTTGAAATTATTCGTCGATTCGATTTTTCCATGACTTTCTTTTTTCTTTCGTTAAACTTTTTTTTTCAAATTTTTTGAAACTTTTATTCTAACTTTCCCTTTCTTTAAGATTCTTATTTTTTAAATCGAATTCAACAGTCTAACTTTTTTTCGCTGAAGCATACTTTTATGTAGCTTAAAAGTTAACCATTCCACTTTTAGTTTAAACTTTTTTTTTCGTTGGAAATTTAACTAGTTTGTTAGTTAAGTTTTTTTTCGAAAATTCATCCATTTGGATTAAAAATGCATATTTTATGGTAGAAAAGCCATTATTCTTGGTTTAAAATGAACTTTATTCTCGAAAATTCAAATTCATTTAAAAAAATATTTTCCCTGCTTTCATTCGATTAATTGTTGATAAACATTTTTATGAATTATTATCCATTTTTTCTCTCTTGTTTGTGCTTTCAATTAATTGAATTTAATTAATTAATATATAAGTATTTATTATTTAATTTATAATTAAATCAATTTATAAAATAGCCAAGACATCCTTATTATAACCGCGCGGCTTTATTTATATTTTTAGTAAAAATTCAAAATCGAATTTAGGAATAAATTACTTTGCATCCAAAAATAAGTTTGAGTACGTTCGAAAAATTTTTTATTCGCGTTTTTATTTAGAACTTTTACACTTATTAGATTACTTTTTAAACTAAATACAAATTCGATATGTGGTTAAAAATAGAAGCTTTAACAATAAAAGCTTGAAAGCTGACGTACATATGATGTGTGTAAACGTCAGCAAGGCTTCTACTATTCAATAGACTGACAAATATTGTGAAAATGAGACAATGCATTCACCTCTTTGTTATTGAAAAATTTTCAAAATTTTTAATTGCATATCTACTATTTTGCAATATTATGAACAAAGAGAATGTATTAAAAAATTAATTCAAATTTAAAGACTAATTTTTAAATATAAGGTGAAGCTTAGAACCAAAAATTTGAATGTTTGAGAATAAAATTAATTTTCAGCCATGAGAGATGAATTTTCAAGAAAAGAGATTTTATTTTGCTACCATAAAAGATGAATTTTCAATCCAAAAGAAAGAATTTACAACATAACGGTTGAATTTTTAGCTTGAAAATGTGATTAAAAAAATAGTTAAATTTTCCAAAAAATAATCTAACTTTTCACCAAATTGTTGAATTTCCAATTCAGAAAATTAATTTTCCACCAACAGACGAATTTTTAAAAAATATTTGAATTTTCATTTAATACAGGATAACGTTTTAACCAAAAATGGAATAACGCAATTTTTAGATTAAAAAATAAATTTTTATCAGAAAAAAATAACTTTTAACAAAAAAATTTATTTTAAAATTAATAGTATAACTTGTAATTATCTAGCAAAGATTTAATTTCTTAAACAAAAAAGACGAATTTGTGCAAAGCAGCTGAATTTACATCCAAAATGATTAATTTTCTGCCAAAAGACGAATCTATTTAAAAATAGTTGACGTTAAAAAAAGATGGATTTTTAAGAAAACACATAAACTTTGTACTAAATAGTTGAGTTTTAATCTAATAAATGATCATTTTTTTACTGAAAATAGGATAGTGTAATTTTAAGATAAAAAACTATTTTTTTAACAGGAAAAACGAATTTCCAACAAAGAAGTTTAATTTGTAATTAAATAGTTTAGTTTTTAACCAAATAGTTTAATTATATAACAAAGTTTTGTTTAAAAAAATTTCTTCAAAGCAGCTGAATTTCCAACCAAGAATAAAATACCAACCAAATACCAACCAAAAATAAAATAGTGCAATTTTCAGATGAAACAATTAATTATTGACAAAAAGGTTTAATTTTCAAATAAATAGTTCAATTTTACCAAACGGTTTAACTATCTATCAAATTTTGATTTTTTAAACAAAAAGAATAATTTCTGAAAAGCAGCTGAATTTCCAACTAAGAAGATTAACTTTTTATCAAATATGTAATAGTATATTTTTCAGATTAAAAAATTGATTTTTAAAAGAAAAACTCATTTTATAAAAAGTTTAATTATTAAATAAATAGTTTAATTTTTCAACAAATAGTTTAATTATCTAAAAAAGTTGGGATTTTAAAAAAAAAGACGACTTTCTGCAAAGCAACTGAATTTCCAGACAACAACATCGATTTTCTAGCAAAAGTCTAATTTACACCAAAATATTCAAATATAAAAAAGATGGATTTTTAACAAAACACATACATTTTCTACTTGATAGTTGAAGTTTCATCTAAAAAAAGGATGAATTTTCAACCAACAATAAAATAGTGCAATTTTCAGATGGAACATTTAATTATTATCAAAAAGGTTTAATTTTTAAATAAATAGTCTATTTTTTAACCAAATAGTTTAATTATGTAGCAAATGTTTGATTTTTCAAACAAAAAAAAGAAATTCTGCAAAGCAGCTGAATTTCCAATCAATAAGATTAATTTTTTATCAAAAGAAGAATTTTCACAAAGATAGTTCAATTAAAAAAATGGATTCATAACAAAACACATAAATTTTCTAATAAATAGTTTAATTTTCATGTAATAAAATACAAATTTTCAACAAAAATTGAATAGTGCCATTTTCAGATTAAAAATTTTATTTTTAACAGACGAAACGAATTTTTAACAAAAAAGTTTAATTTTCAAATAAATAGTTTAATTTTTAACCAAATAGTTCAATTATCTAGCAAA
Organism: Belonocnema kinseyi; assembly: GCF_010883055.1. Taxonomy (NCBI): domain Eukaryota; kingdom Metazoa; phylum Arthropoda; class Insecta; order Hymenoptera; family Cynipidae; genus Belonocnema; species Belonocnema kinseyi. The sequence goes on along the minus strand of NC_046661.1, from coordinate 139,320,209 downwards.
GTTTAGATTTTTCAAACAAAAAAGAAGAGTTTTTTGCAAAGCAAAAAACCAAAAAAAGTATACATTTTTAACAAAAATAAAATAGTGCAAATTTTCGTTTAAACAATGAATTATTATCAAAAAAGGTTAAATTTTAAAGAAGTATTTTAATTTATAACCAAATAGTTTAATTATCTATTAAGGTTTAGATTTTTCAAATAAAAAAGAATTTTTTCTGCAAAGCAGCTGAATTTCTAACTAAGAAGATTAATTTTCTACCAAAAGACGAATTCTCCACAATGTATGGATTTTCAACAAAACACAAATTTTCCACTAAATAGTTAAATTTTTATCTAATAAAGGATAAATTTTCAATTCAAAATGGAATAGGGCAATTCAGAACAAATTTAATTTAAGACACATTAGACGAATTTTGAATAAGTACCTTATACTTCAACCTGAAAGTGGTTTAAGTGAAAAAAGTGAATTTAACCAAAAATATTAGATTTTTTTATTAAATAGTTCAAATATCAGCTAAAATTTTATACCAAACAAAGATTTTTTAAAAAAATAGGGTAATTCAACCAAAAAAGATAAATCTTAAACAAAATAGATGAATCCTCAAAATAAACAGAATAGTCTTTGACCAATCAGTTGCGTTTTTGAAAAAAAGCGCTGATTTCTTAACCAAAAAGATTACATTACTACTAAAAATAAAACAAAAAACGAAGTTTTATCAAACTTCAATTTAAAATATGAATTTTTAATTTAAAATCTCGATTTTTAATCAAAAATTAAAGTTTTCAATTAAAACTGGAATAGTTACATTTTCATTAAAGTTTCATTGAAGTTCAACATTCCACTAAATGGTTGAATTTCCAAAACAAAAAGTTCATAATTGACCAAGACGGTTCACTTTCTACAAAAAATATGAATTATAAAAGGGACACGAGGATTTTCAAACAAACACTTAAATTTTCATCCTGAAAATAAACTCAAAATTGCAATGACCAAATTTCCTATTGTACTTTCAAAAACGAGAAAAATTTTCCTAAAAAAGAAAAGAATATGAATTAAAAAAGGATTATAAATTAAATTTGTTATCCTTATTTGAATTTATCAAATTTGAAATTATTTTTCACCAAAGAATAGTTGAATTTTATCATTTGCTTTTATTACACCAAACTCTCGCTTTTAGTCCCTCCGTTTTTGGCCTTCCTAGAACTGCTCGTCCACGCAGTTTCTCAAAGGAGAGCACGAGAACTCAGACAAGTATATTGCGCAATATTATAAAATCTAATTGGAAACGGTTCAGGCGGTCCTGAATGTTTATAGTTTGATCTCACGAATTCAGTTTAAGGCTATTTGAAGGCAACCCCCGACACTGGACTCAAAGCGAGAGTTTTGGAAGGCGTACTTAAATAATTTTCAGAAGTGGATAGGGAATCACGTCGTAGGGGTCAGTTTGATTATGAATGAAAGAGAAAGACAGCATCTTAAAAGTCATTAATTTGTTTCTTTCAGATTTTTATGGATTAGGACGAACATCGGAATCAGAAGATTATTTTTCATTGCGTGATATGTGCCAGATGATGGTGATATCCGTGAAGCACAATACGCCCTCTAGGAGACTTTAACAGATCTCCGTCAGCTGTTTGCAAATTATCACTATCAGAATGAGATGACTGGAAAATTTTTGAGTCCCAAAGGCTGGTGACATCTGAGATTTGATTATAAATATCTGTTTGATCATGAATGAAAGAGCTAGGCAGCATCTCAAAGATCATGAATTTATATCTTTTAGATTGTTGTGGGTCAGAATAAAGATAGGAACCAGAAGATTATTTATCATGGCGTGATATGCGCAAGGTAATGGTGACAAAAGTGAAGCAAAATACACCTTCTGGGACACTCTAAAAGATCGTCGTCAGCTATTTGCAAATTATCATCATCAAAATGAGATGGCTGGAAACTGTCTGAGTCCCAAAACCTCGTGGCATCTACAGATTTGATTATGAATGTCGATTTGATTATAAATGAAAGAGCAAGGCAGAATCTCAAAGATCATGAATGTGTATCTTTTAGATTGTTGTGGGTCAAAACGAAGATAGGAATCAGAAGATTATTCACCATAGCGTGATAAGCACCAGGTAATGGTGACATCAGTGAAGCAAAATTAAACCGGAAACAAAAGTAATGACAATTGCGCGATTTTCAAACGAAATTTTGCAATAAAATAAAAATTTTCAAGAATAACATGGAGAAGAAGATAGACTGAAATATAAACATTCCAAACTGTAAAATATATAAAAATATAAACATTTAGAAAAATAAACGGTTTCATTGTGTGTTTAAAAGTTACTTTTTTCATTTAAAAATTCAGATATTTTGGTTGTATTCGCACTTTTAGGAAAAAATCAATTTTTTCATTTGAACATTTAACTTTTTTATTTTCAGTTCAAAATTGATCTTTTTCAGGTGAAAATTCAACTGTTTTGTAGAAAATTTATTTTGAAGATAAAAATTATTTTTGTTCTTGTTAAACCCTGAACTATTTTGTTAAAATTTGTTTGTTTGTTAGTTAAAAACAATTTTCATAACTAAAAATTGACATATTTAATTTTTGGTTGATAATTAATATTTTTTAGTTGAAAATTTAATCATCGGGACAAAAATTAATTTTTTAGGAGAAACATTGATAATTTTAATTTGAACTGAAAATTTAACTGTTTCATTTTTATTTGAAGTATGATCTTTTTTAGGTAAGCATTCATGTATTTTGTAAAAATTACAGTTTTTTTCCTAGAAAATTAAACTTCTTGGTTAAAATATTTGGTTAAAAACATGTTCTTTGTGTGACTGAAAATTAATTTTTTAAAATGTAAATTTAATTTTTCGACAATTGGTTGAAAAGGGACCTTTTTAAGTTTAAAATTTAATAATTGGCAAAAAAATAATGTATTTTCTCCTATGTTAATTTTGTTGTTAGAAAATTAATGTTCGTGGTTGAAAATTAATTTTTTTGAGTGAAAGAATCATAATTTTTGTTCAAAATGTAATTCATTGATTGAGAATTCGTCTTGTTTGTTTGATAACATTTTCTTAACTGAATTTTTTACAATTTCAAGTTTCACATAACATTAACATTAAAAAAATTTTTTTAATTGAAAATTCTAATAATTAGTTATGAATAAATGTACTTTGTAGAAAATTAATGTACGTTGCTGAAAATTCACTTTTCAGGTTGAAAATTCATTTTCTTTGGTAGAAAATTAATCTTCTTTGTATATTCGATTTTTGGTTTCAGAATGCTCTTTTTTAGCTGAAAATTCAACTATTTGATTGAAATGAATGTATTTTGTTAAAAGTTAATTTCTTTAAAATCTTTTTAAGTTTTAAATTATTTTCGAACCTTTTTTAAAGCTGCTCAAATTTTTCCTACAATTATGTAATCTCGCGAAATTGAAAATTTGTGCTTTAAAATCTTCTACATTTTATTCCAAATTTTTATGAAACCATATGAGATCTTTTGAAACCTTTATTTGCTCTTAACATTTTTTTTCAAAACAAAAAATTAATAATTTTACAATTTCTAGGAATCTGAAGACTTTTTAATTTTGTAAAAATATATTCATTGGCTCTCAATCAATTAAAAGTCTCTTTGATTCAGAGAAATTGCTTTTAATTAAAAAAATGTCCTAGGTTTTTAGGATTAGTTTTTTGTTCCAATTAAAACTTTTCTTTAATTTGAAATTCTTCAGATTCTCGGAAGGAGGGGGGGGGACTTAAATATTTTTTCAAAACTTATTTTCAAAAAAAAAATAATTTAAAAAAACTTTGAAAAATAATGGAGAAGATTTCAAATCATAAAATTTAAATCTCACAAAAATAAATAATGTTAGAAAGTATTGATTCAGTTTAAGAGCTATTCAAAAGTTTTAAAAAGATTGAATAATAATTTGTAACTTAAAAAGATTTTGGAAAAGTTTAAACAAAATGTACTTCTTTCAGATTTGGATTAAAATAAGAAAATAATAAAATTATCTTAAGATTTCTGGGAAACTTTTCATTATTTTTTTATTTTCAAAAATTAATTTTTAAGAATATTTAAAAAGATTTCTAAACTTTTTAAAATATTTCCAAAATTGCCAAAAAAGAATCACTATCATCCTCCCCTTCTATTGCCTTCCTCATTTCACCTAATACCTTAGTTTCCACTTCTCCCAACAATCGCTCAAGGTACAGGGTCCACTCATACATTTTGATTTCCTCTTTGATGCCCTTTCTCCCTCATGTTTCCTATGGATCTCCTCCCACTCTCTCTTTCCCATATCCGTTCTTTTCTCTAACTCCTTACTCTCCTCTCTACTACTCTCCTTACATTCTACATTCCACCATCCCCTTTTCATTCCATCCTCCTCTTCCCCTGGCCTTACCTCCTCTTTCATCCTCTCTATTAGTTCTTTTATCTTTTCAAGGCGGATGTCTACGTCTTCCCCTTCCAATCCTATAATCTCCAAATTCTCCATTCTTTCCTTAAATTCTCTCAATTTATCCTCCCTTACCTACCCATTTTCACTTTCGTTTCGCCAGTTTTTTCCTTTTTTCGCTACGCCGCTTCCAACCTGAGCATGTCAATGTCTGCATTAGCAGAAAGTGTTCTGAGCCTATTTCATGACCTATTTCTTTATGTCCTCTTATATTTTCATTGCAGATAAACCACCCTTTCTCTTCTCACAGGTTCAAAAGAGTTTTACCCTCCCGATCTATCTCCCTGTACTCGAAATTTCTACGAAAATTTTCGGTTACTTTATCTCATACCCCACCCCCTAACTCTGCTGTCCAAGCGTTTAAGTCTCCTCCTATCAAGACCAACTCTTCATTCCTTTCTTCCATCCATTCCCTTAATAATATCCAACCTTCCTCTTCCCCCTCCTTCTATATACACAAACGATGGTCACCTTCTCTCTTCCTATCTTAATTCTTCTCACTATCACACCTTCCCGCTTTTCTTCTCTCTCTGCCACTCTTTTATCTCCCATCAGCTCCTTTTTAAGCCATCACATCATGCCTCCTATCTCCCTTTCCTTCTCATGTTCATTCCTCGATTCTTGCATTGTCCACACCTATGCTTTCGGCAACTTTCGTTTCAAGCCCTTCCAATCCTTTTCAACTACCCACGTTTCACTCAGCATTGCCGCTTTCCACTTTTCAACAGCATCCCAGAACATCTCGTTCTTGTCTTTCAACCCTGACACATTCCAGAAAGCCACGCTCACTCCTCTATTTTCGTCCTTCCTCCTCCTCCCTCCTGTTCATAGTTTGTCTTATTTTGTGGAAACCCCGCCTCGTCTCTCCTACTCTCATTACCTTTGTTTACCCTTCTTTCATGTATTTTTCGCCCTACTCTCAATTCTTCTCTCAAATTGTCCCAGATCCACTTCACCTTATTCACCCACACCCTATATTTTCCTATCCAAACATTAGCTCCGTTTCTCCTCTCTACCCATGCTTTCCGTTCGATCATCCACTTGCTCTTTCTCTCTCTTCATGTTAGGTGCTCTTCAATTCGTTTACTCCTTTCCCTAAGTACCCTTTTCCTTTCCATAATTTCTCTCTTATCCTCCTTGCTACCCACTTTCACTACAAGCACACCTGTTTTCCCTTCTGTGTTTCTCCCTATCAACTTTGTCGCCTCCTTTCTCACCTGAACCCTAATATCGTTCATCAACTTCTCTGCTTCTTCCTTTCCTGAATCACTTCCTACTCTCATTCCTTTAATTGCTATATTCGCTTTCTTTTTTCTCCCTTTTCTCCTTCTAGTCCTACTTCTATTTCATTCAGTCGCCTGCGCATTCTCTCATTTTTCTCCTGCAGTCTCTTATCATCCCCCTTGACTACGTCTTCAACTCCCACCTTTTCCTTTTTTCACTCCCTCATTCTAGTTTCCTGATCCTCTCCTCAAACGAACTCATTTCAGTTCTGCGTTCGTTCTCCCTCTCTATCTCTTTGCTTTCTATGCTATCCAGTTTCCCAATTAACTCATTTTTCTTGGCTTTCCACAGAGCATCCCATTCCTCCTATTTCTTTCCCATTTTTTACACTTTCTCCCTGACTTCTCTCCTATGCGTCCTCGCTCTTTCAAACCCTTTGCAGCTTTCCTCTCTGAGGCCTCTGATGAGTTTCTCGAGGCCTTCTAGACTACTCCCCATGCTCTCCTTTCGGGAGGAGTTCTATGTCTACTCTTTTTTATCGCTTCCTGATTTTCCCCTTCCTCATCTAACTGGTCTTTAACCCTTTTGTTGACAGCTGGTCATTTTTTCGATGATTCAAGTGCCCGAATATTAAAATAGCGAATTTCAGGGTACCGAAATTTATTCGAAGGAACACTAATTTGCCGAATAATTAATTGACAGAAAACTATTTTAACGAATGTTGAATTATTTCAAACTAGTTTTAGCGGAGATTCATTTTTCCGAAAGTCCATTTTATTGAAAGTTCAAATTTGAGAATGCGATCAGTACCGGAAACGGAAGCCGTTCAGTAGCTTATTAAATTTCTGAAAGTTTTAAAGGTAATAAAAAATGTTCTCTAGATTACAACGCAATTTTTAAATATTTTTTTATTTCAAAAACTTAATTTAAAATAACGTTTGAAAAGATTTTTGAAAGTTAAAAAGATTTACAAAATTGTTAGAAAAATAACTTGGACGATTTTGAACCCATCTTGTAATTACCAACTGAAAAATCCACATAAAATGTCCAATACTGCAATTTTCGTGAAAATAAAAATCTGTATTTTTTTTTTAATAAAATAAACATTACAATATTCTTAACAAAATATATGCTAATATGAAAGATAAAATTATATAAAATATTTATAAAAATGAAATAAACCAGCATAAAATAAAATATCACGTGAAGTAAATAAATAAATTTATCAAGTTTATCAATGCATTCAATATTTTTTTAGATTAGAATTTCAGTAAAAAAAAATCTTTAAATACATGGGCAAATCTATCAATTATTTTATATTTTATAAAATTAGTTTTCAAGAAACACTAAAAAATATTTCAAAAGATGAAAAATAATTGCCTAAAATTTTAAACAAAGATGTTCAATATTTTAAGGCAAAAATGTTCAATTTCTCTAGATTAAAAAATTCGAGAATTCTATTTCTAAAGATTTCTAAAATAAGCTTTTAAATTTTATTGAAAGGTTTTAGGTGAATAAAAAAATTCATATTAAAAATGATTCTTTATTCAAACAAATGAATTTAAAAAAAAAATTTTTAACACTTTTTCCGTGTGACTTAATCGTAAATTCAGATTATTCCTCAATTTGATCGTAAATTTGAACAGAATTTACATCTAATTAATGGCTGTGGTGACATTATTTGCATAGTGAAAAGGCAATTTTACAAAGCCAGAATTTTAATGAAGGAATTAACAAAGTAAAATTATTTAATCATAAAAGGTTATTTTCGCTAATTGGCAAAAGGTCAACATTGCTCGGATTTTGCAAATTTGAATAATGCTTACACATCGTCATAATTAACAATTTAAAAACTTTCTCTACGTCATTTATGAGAGAAAGCTGATATTTGCAAAAACGTCACAAAACTTTTATAGTTTTTTTCCATGTCTTTCAAATGTTGTTTTTTAGTAAATTCTTTGAAATCCCGTGAAATTATTGTAATTCCTTGAATTTTTTTCAAAAGCCTTTAAAATCCTAAAATGCCTGAAATCCGTAGAAATAATTTAAAAGCTTAAATAATTTTAAACAAATTTTTGGAAATCTTTAAAATCCTTTGAGATTTTTTGCAAGAAATAAAAATCAATTTAAAAGCCTTTCAAATTTCGGGATATCTTTGAAATTCCTTGAAATCTTTTGAGGTTCATTGAAATCATTCAAATTTTGCAAAATTCTTCATAAAACCTTAAAATCTTCTCAAATATTTATACTTGCTAGAAATCCCTTGTTGTTTCATTCTCTAAAATTTATGTAATTAGAAATGCCTTAAAATTTTTGAAAATGCTAAAGAAATTGGAAATCCTGGAAAATACTTTGAGATTCTTTGAAATTTATTTAACTTCTCAAAATCTGTTGAAATCTTTCGAAAAATATTTGAATTGTTGAAATTTGTTAATATTTTAATCACTTTTTTATACCCATTTGAAAAATTTTAAATTCGTGACAAAATTCTTCGAATAAAATTTAATTTATTTCATATTTTTTTTAGAAATTAGTTAAAATGGTCTAAAATCCCTTTAAAACTCTGGAAATAGTGAAAATCCGTTATAATTAGCAGAAGTAGTAGAAATCATTTAAAATCCCTTAAGTTTAAATTAAATTTAACTTATTCGTTTGAGTTTCCTTAAAAAAACTTTGAAATCTTTAAAAATCAAAAAATCCCTTGAAATTGCTTGAGATTGAAGAAATTCCTTTAAATCTTCTGCTTGTCTTTAAAATACCTTAAAATACCTTCAAATATTTATAATCTTTGAAAAACATAAAATTACATTACCTACGATCCATTTCTCTCGAAATTTCTTAAAATATTCAAAAATCCTTTTTAAAAAGTTGGAAATTTTCCAATATAATTTAAAATCTTTAGAGAGCCTTGAATTTTTGATAATCCTAATATATTCCCTATAATCCCTATACATTGTTAAAATCCATAGAAAAATTCTTTAAAGTTTATTTTTCCAAAGCTTTTAAACATTAGTTTAAAAAGTCCAAAATCTCTTGAAATCTTTGTAAATAGTTAAAATCTGATAGAATTAGTAGAAATAAGTAGAAACCATTTAAAATCCCTTAATATAAATTGAATACTACTTATTCATTTGACTTTTCAAAAAAGAAAGCTTTGAAATCTCTGAAAATGTCTAAATTAACTAAAAATCCCTGAAAATATACCAAATCCTTAAAAAAGCTATGAAATTAAATTATCTTAAATTTATTTATTTCAAAATTCCTTAAAATCTTTAAAAATTCTACCAAAAATTAAAAAATTTTACAAAATACTTTCACATCCTTATCAATTTTTATGACTTACAAATTATTTGGAATATTTGAATAAAATTTAAAATCTATAAAGAGCCTCGAATTTTTCATAATCTTTTTATATTTCTTAACATTTTTTAAATTCGTAGAAAAAGCCTTCAAATAAAATTTAATTTATTCTCCGAGGCTTCCTAGAAATTAGTTAAAAAAACTTTAAAAATGTGTAAACTTTGGAAATAGAAAAAACAGTAAAAAATTATAAAAATTGAATAGTGAAAATTAGTAGAAACTACTCAAAATCTCTTGAATATTAATTAAATAAAATTTATTAATTTAAGTTAGAAAAATTTTTTTAATCTCTAAAGATCTTTAAAATATCTCAAAATCCCTTAAAATATTTATAATCTCGAGAATTCCCTGGAAATTACATTCACTGAAATTTATTTATTTCAAAATTCCCTTAAATCTTCAAAAATCCTTTTAAAAATTGAACAATCTTATTAAATAAAAATTTGGCATGCTTTCAAATTCTTAAGAAATAACAAAAATAGTACAAAAACAATTAGTGAATTATTTAAAAATCTAAAAGAAAATAAAATTATCTAAAATTTATTTATTTTGAAAATCCTTCAGATTTCTAAAAAATCTACAAAAATTGAGAAATTTTACAAAATAATTTGACAACTTTTGAAATTTGTATAATCTCTTGAAATTATTTGGAATGTTTCGAAATACTTTTTAATCTTTGAAGAGTTTCGAGAGTTTAATCATTCTTTCATAACCCTCAAAATTGTTGAAATCCATAGCAAAATTCATGGAATAAAATTTAATTTATTTTACGAAGATTTCTATAAATTATGTGAAAAAGTCTACAAAAAATTGAAAAATTTAGAAATAGCAATAATAGTAAAAAATATAAAAAATAGCATAAATAAAAAAATCATGTAAGTAATAAAAAAAAAACTTTGAAATGCGGAACAATTTATCACATACCTTTT
>NC_046661.1:139285019-139310127 GCF_010883055.1 Belonocnema kinseyi | reverse complement strand
TTTCTTTAAATATTCATAATCTCTTGAAATCCCTTGAAATTACATTAACTAAAACTTATTTATCTCGAAATTCCCTAAAATCTTCAAAAATCTTTTTAAAAATTTGAAAATCTTACTAAAAAATAATTTTATATCCTTTGAAATTTGTACAATCTCTTGAAATTACTTGGAATTTTTAAAAATAATTAAAAATCTTTAACGTGCTTTGACACTCTCGTAAATATTTTAAAGCCCCCAAAAATGTTGAAATCCGAAAAAAAACAAAAATGCTTCAAGTAAAATTTAATTTATTTTTCAAAGCTTTCTAGAAATTAACATAAAAAGCCCTTAACCATTTAAAAACTTAAGAAATATCAAAAATGGTAAAATAAACAATTAGTAAATTATCTAAAATCGAAAATTGAATTAAATTATTTTAATTCATTTATCTTGAAAATTCCTGAAATGTTCAAAAATCCTACAAAAAATTGAGAAATTTCACAAATAATTTGACATCTTTTAAAATTTGTATAATGTCTTGAAATTATTTATAATTTTTCGAAATAATTTAAAATCTTTAAAGAATTTTGAGAGTTGCATCATTCTTTTATACCCCTCAAAATTGTTGAAATCCATCAAATAAAATTTTATTTATTTTCCGAAGATTTTTGGAAATTCGTTGAATATGCCTTGAATTTTTTTTTAATTTTAAAATAGAAATAATAGTAAAAAATAGAAAAAATTTAAAAAATCATTAAGTAAGCCAAACCAAATTTTGAAATCCCTAACAATTTTTCAAATATCTTAAAATTCCTTAAAATATTCATAATCTCTTGAAATCTCTTAAAATTACATTAACTGAAATTTATTTATCTCAAAATTCACTAAAATATTCAAAAATTGTTTAAAAATTTGAAAATCTTACTAAAAAATAATTTGACATCCTTTGCCATTTTTATAATATCTTGAAATTATTTGAAATTTTTAAAAATAATTTAAAATCTTTAAAGTGCTTCAACATTTTCATCAATATTTTATATCCCTTGAAATAGTTGAAATCCGTAGAAGAATCCTTCAAATTAAATTAAATTCATTTTCCAAAACTTTCTAGAAATTAGTTGAAACAGTCTAAAATAAATTGTAAGCTTTAGAAATAGTAAAATTAGTAAAAATAAACTAGTGAAAATTCCTAAAAATTATTAAAAATCCGTTGCATAAAAATTAAATACAACTTGTTCATTTAAGTTATAAAAAGACTTGAAAATCACTGCAATTCTTTATAATACCTTAAAATCTCTCAAGATATTAATTGTCCCTACAAATACCTTAAAATAAAATTATCTAATATTTATTCATCTTGAAATTCTATAAAATCTTCGAAAATGCTAAAAAATTGTAAATCTTACGAAATAATTTGACATCCCTTAAAATTTGTATAATCTCTTAAAACTCTTTGGAATCTTCAAAAATAACTTAAACCCTTAAAATTGTTTTGAAATTTTCATAATTCTTATATATCCCAGAAAATTGTTAAAGCCCATAGAAAAATTTCTTGAAATCTTTTGAATCTAGGAATCGCTTGAAATTTTGTTCTCTAGAGTTAATTTATCTGGAAGTGCCTTATAATTGTCTGAAATCCTCAAAAATTCTTTGAAATCCTGTGAATTTTTTTTAATTATTTGGAATTCTTTTAAAGGCCTTAAAATTGTTTAAATATCTGAATGAAAAGAAATCTTTAATAACCTTCCAAAACCCTAAAAAAAAAAATTTGAAAATCCTTAAAAATTATTTTAAAGTCCTTGAAATCAGATAAATATTTTCATATTCCTTGGAATTGGTGCCCTAAAATTTTCTATAAAGTAGCTTAAATACCTTGAAATACTTTAAAATTTACGTTAAACATCACAATCTATTTAAATCAGTAAAATGAATTTAAACCACCTTATATATAATTTAAATTAAAATTATTTATTATAACTTTTCAAAAAAAGCCTTTTAAATTTTAAGAAATCTTTGAAATCTCTCGAAATCCTTGAAGGTTTAGTGAAATCATTTAATCTGGTAAAATTCCTAAAAATAGCATAAAAACCCTTAATTATTTACAATTTATATGAATTGCTTGTAATTTCATTCTCTGATACTTAATTATCAAGAAATTCCTTAAAATTTTCGAAAATCTCAACAACAAAAATTGTAAATCTTAAAAATATGTTGACACCCTTTGAAATTTGTTTAATTTCTCAAAATTCGTTAGAATCTTTTGAAAAATATTTAAATTTTGTAAATGCTTTGATATTTTTACAATTTTTATACACCTATCTAACATTTTTGAAATCTGTAGAAAAATTCTTCAAATAAAATTTATACAATTTTTTCTTTTATAATTCCTCTATTCTTGTAAAAAAGAAATGTTCAGGTACAAAATTGAACTATTTCGTTTAAAATTAAAGTATTTTGTCACAAATTTTATTCCTGGTCTAAAAATTCAATAATTTAGTTAAACAATTTTTTTTAATCCGGTTTTCTCATTCAAAATTTATCTTTGTTGGTAAAAACCCCATTTTTTTGTTGTTGAAAATTGAAATATTTTGGTAGAAATTTCAACTACTTATTTAAAAAATAGCAAAAATTTTTGTTGGAAATTCGACTCTTTTTTGAAAAGTTTTGATTTTGGTTAGAAAAGAAAATTCTGTTCGTGAAAAAAATTTCTAAAGAGAGTTAACAAATTTTTTAAAAACTTGTTTCTGAATAAAAATGGTAATACTTCGTTAAAAGTTGAAAATGTTTCTATTTTGTTCAAATTTTCTTTTTTGTTAAAAAATAATATTTTCGTTATAAATATTCATACCATTTGATTCAAAATTCATGTATTTTGTCAAAAGTTCAATTATTTTGGTAGAAAGTCCAAATTTAATTAAAAATGATCTATTTTGTTGAAAATAAGTCTTTTTGTCTTGAAAATTATAATATTTTATATATTTTTATTTTAACATTTTTATTTAATGGGAGTTTAATTAAAATTATTTTATTTGGTTAAAGAAATTTTTCTGATTAAAAGAAAATTGTCTGGTACATTTTGTTTTTATTTTTAAGGAATAACGTTTTATGGTTGAAGATTTAACTTTTCAGCTAAAAAATGAACTATTTTATTTCAACATTATTACTTTTGAAAAAGATTAATTACTTTAGTCGATAATCCTTCCTTACTATTAAAAATCTAACAATTCTTTTGCATAATTCATGTTTTAACATTTTTTTTCATTTATAATTTCTTTATAATTCTCTTTTTGATTTAAAAATAAAATATGTTTTGGCTCATATATATATAATTATTTTTTTCAAAAATCTTTGTTCTTTTTGACGAAACATCCGTAATTTTATACAAAAATGCATCTTTTTAGTTAAAAATTTAACTGTTTGGTTTAAAATTCCTGTATTTTGTTGAAGATGGTATTTTTTTGAAGAAAATTAATCTTCGTGATTGAATTTTTTTTTGGTTCTATATTTAATCCCTTCTATATTTAATAACTTAATAATAATAATTATTTTTTTAAAAAACCTTAATGAATAAATCTAATTTATATTTAAGGAATATCTAATAATTTGTACAGATGTCTTACTATTTCAAAGATATCAAGTGTTCATTTCGTCCACTATCTCGTTTTCCTCCTTTCTTTTTCTGCGGTTTTATTTTTTGCAATCTCACCGCTACACCAGCAAAAGGTCCGTCTTATTGCTCGGTCCATTCGCCTTTTCCATTTGATACCCATACCTTCTAAAAAAAAAAAAAGAGAGAAATTGATTAGCGATCTGACAATCGTGGCACTGACGTTCAAATCTTTATATTTTTAATTTTATTTTATCAAGAAAGGAAAAAGAAGAAACAGAAAATTAAATATAAAAAAATTTTGATTAAAAAGGCAAAAGGACTATTATTAGAAATTTTACAAATTGGGAGCAAAAAATCATTTTGTAATCAAAATTAGTTTTCAAAAATGGAACAAAAGTCCACTTTAAAACTAAAGTGCTTTCCTTCAGTTCTTCTGAATTTATTTTATTATTTTTTATTGTTTGTATTATTTTATTGTTTTTATTGTCATGTTTACTTAGGCTTTTGAACGATTTAATACAGTTGGATAGTACTTCGAAAAATTTACTTTGCCGTTCCAATTTGAAAGAATTTTTATTTTGAAGAATCTAAATCATTCTTCCTTTATAATTAAATAAGCTCTTAATTTATTGGGCTATTAAAATTCGGAAATGTACAAACAGTTTGAAAGCAAATTATTTTCAAACTTTAAAAAACGTTTTTTTTCAAATGATAAAAGGGAGAAAGCACTGAAAGTTTGCGAATCAATTTCTAAAGAAAATTTAAATATTAAGTTAGGGATAAATTGAAATCAAATAAGAAATTATATAATGTGGCTCACCTTCAAATACTTATTCCACTGAATCCAAATTGAGAAGAAATTGAGGTTATTCCAAAAATCGAATACAGCAAAAAATCATTTTAAAAATCTACTTTACCGTTTCGGTTTAGAAGTATTTTGATTCTAAAGAATATAAACATATTTTTCACATTTTAATAACATAAGTTAAATACATTAGATTTAAAATTTCGCAAGCTTCAAAAAAATCTTCAAAACATTATGTTTATGCTATAAAAAGTTCTTTAATTATTAAAAAATTGAGAAAGATTGTAGAATTAAAATTTGAGAATCAATTTATTAAAACAATTTGAATAGTAAATTAGGGATGAATTAAAATCGATTGAGAAATTCTATAACGTGGCTCACATTTAAATACTTGTTCCACTGTATGAAAATTAGCTACAAATTTTGGTTTACCAAAAATTAAATAAAGTTAAAAATCACTTTAAAAATTCTATTTTACCGTTCCAGTTTGAAAGTATATTAATTTTAAAGGATCCAAATCCTTTTCCTATTTCAATTAAAGAAGCTTAAAGAATACTTATTCCACTGAATAAAAATGACCAAGAAATTAAATTTTTTCAGTTTAAGCACAAGTTTTTGGATTAGTAAAATGGCAAAAAGACTGGAAATTTTAGAATCCCTTTTTTCAACTAATTTTAAATAGTGTAATAGCCATTTGCAATGGGATTCACGTACAGAGATGAACTGAAATCAATTGAAAAATTCTAAAAGGCGGCTCACCTTTGAATACTCATTCCACTGAATAAAAATTTCCAAGAAATTAAATTTTCTTCACAAATTGAATAGGTAATAAAACTTGAAAAAAATGTATTTCATTATTCCAATTTCAATGTATCTTAATTCTGAAGAATGTACAAATCTTTTTTATATTTTAATCAAACAAGTTCAATGCAATAGTCTTTAAACTTCGCAAGCTTCAAAAATAGCTTCAAAGAATTATTTGTATGCTGTAAAAAATGTTCCTTAACTATGAAAAGGAAAAAAACACAGATATTTTGGATATCACTTTTTTTAAATATTCCTCAATAATTAGTGTGATAGCCACTAACAATGGCATTCACGTACAGAGATAAATTGAATTCGATTGAGGAATTCTAAAATGTGGCTTACCTTTGAATACTTATTTCACTGAATAAAAATTGCCAAGAATTTTAAAGCTCTAAAAAAATTATGTTTTACTGTGAAAAACGTTTTGCAATTAATCAAAGTGAAAAACCACTAAAAATTTTGTAAATACTGTTTCAAATAATCGTGAATAGTTAGTGTAATAACCAGTATCAATGTAATTTATGTATAGGGATGAATTGAAATTGATTGAGAAATTCTAAAACGTGGCTCACCTTTAAATACTTATTTCACTGGATAAAAATTAAAAACAAATTTTGGTTTCATCAAAAATTAAATACAGATAAAAAACACTTGAAAAAATATATTTTAAGCTCCCAAATTGCAATTATTTTAATTCTAAAAGATCAAAATCTTTTTTTAATTATAATTAAATAAGCTAAATTTAACAATTCAACAGGCGTAAACAAATTATTTTCATTCGGTAAACATTTTCTTTATAAACAAAAAGAAAGAAAGCAAATACAAATTTCCTTAACGTGGCTCACATTTAAATACTTATTCCACAAAACAAAAATTAAGAACAAATTTGGTTTTATCAAAAATTGACTACAGTTAAAAAAGATTTTAAAAAATCTACTTTACTGTTCTAATTTGAAAGTATTTAAATTGTACAGGATCCACATATTTTTTTATTACAATTGAAGAAGAGACCTTTATTACGCTATAAAAATGTGCGGGATTCAATAACAACGTAAAAAACGAGCTTGAAATAAAAATTATTTTCATACTCTAAAAACTTTTTTTAATTAATAAAAGGAAAAAGTCACTGAAAATATGAGAATCACTTTTTTGAAATAATTCTGAAAATTCACTGCAATAGTTATTACCAATCGGATTGGCGTCCAGCGATAAATTGAAATCGATTTAAAAATTCTATAACTTGGCTCGCCTTTAAATAATTATTCCACTTTCGCAAAAATCCCAATAAATAGATCTTGTTACAAAAATTGAGTGAGGCAAAAGACATTTTGAAAACTCGACTTGACCGTTTTTAATTCAAGTAACTTTACATTTAAGATTCCAATTCTTTTTCTCACTTCAATCAAATAATTTAAATTTGTCAGTCTAATAACAATCATTAGCTTCGAAAAAAGCTTAAAAATTATTATCCACATCTTCTAAGAAAATTTTTTTAATTAATCAAATAGAAAAAATCACTAAATATTTGCGAATAGATGTTTTTAAGTAATCCCGAATAGTTAGTAGAATAGCCACTGGCAATTTAAAAGTATCCTAGTTCCTAAAAATCAAAGTATTCTTTTCACTTTTATCAAATAAGTTAAATCCATTAGTCTTGTAAAATACGGAAGTTCGGAAAAAGCTTAACTTATTATTTATATACTGTAAAAAGTTTTAAAAAATTATTAATAAGAAAAAAAACTGACATTTTTGGAATTACTTTTTGCAAGTTATCCAGAATCGTTGGTGTGAGAAACATTGTTTTTTAATTATTAAAATGAAAAAACCACTCAAATTTTAAAATAATAAAAGTATAAATTCATTGAAATTTTAGGAATAAGTTTTTTCAAGTAATCTCAAGTAGTCAAATCGATTATCAATGAGACTCACGCACACCGGTGCTTTGAAATCGATTGAGAAATTGTATACTCTGGCTCCCCTTTAAATACTTGTTTCACTTATTCCAAATTGGCAAACAATTAGGGTTTTGAAAAATTCAGTGCAGCAAAAAAGCGCTTTAAAAAATCTAATTTACTTCTCTAATTTGAAAATATTTTAGTTTTACGGAATCTTAATTTTTGTCTACTATAAGTAAACGAGCAAAATTAATCCCTCTATCCAAATTCGGAGGATTCACAAACAGACGATAAAAAAAAGCTTAAAAAAAATTATGTTCACACTGTAAAACATCGTTTTTTATTTAATTAATGTGAGAAAGCGGTGACAATTCGAAAATAACTTTTTTCAAATAATCGTGAATATTTAGTGTAATGGCTATTAGCAATGGGATTGAGTGCAAGCGATAAATCGAAATCAATCGAGCAATTGTATAACGTGGCTCACATTTTAAGATTTATTCCACTGAATCAAAATTTCCGACAAATTTAATTTTTTCTAAAAATTGAATACAGCAAAATATATTTTTAAAAATGGAGTTGAACGTTCTAATTTCATTGAATAAGCTAAACTGATCGGTCTATCAAAATTCAAAGGACTCAAAAACATCTTAAAAAACAAGCTACGAAAAAATTATTATTATACTTTACGCAGAAGCTTTTTAATTAATAAAAAGAAAAAATTCGGGGAAAGTAGAGAATCACTGTTGTTAAATAATCCTAAATAGTTAATAAAATAATAACATGCCTCACCTTTAGATACTTTTTCTACTTGATACAAATGAACAGCAAATTGATGTTTACCAAAAATTAAATACCGTTAAAAAGAACTTCAAAAATCTACTTTACTGTTCCAATTTGAAAGTATTTTAATTCTAAAGGATCTAAATATAAATAAATATTTTTTCAATAATGATTAAATATCGCAATTCTAATAATTTAATGTAAATTTATTTAATAAAAGGGAAAAAGCAATAAAAATTTCAAAATAATTTTTTTTTCAAATGCTTTTAAATAGTTATTTTTAAATATCGAAAACTGAATATCAATTAAGCAATTCTTTAACGTTCTTTACCTTTACATACACATTTCACTCAATCAAAATTGTTAAAAGATTTAATTTTTTCCAAAAGTTGAAGCAAGAAAAAACCATTTTAAAAAATAGACTCAAGCGTTCCAGTTTCAAGTATCTTCATGTATAAAAATCAAAATATTATTTCCATTTCAATCAAACAAGTTAAATTTTTTAATTTTTATTATCCACAAGCTTTAAAAAAAGCTCCACTGAATAAAATCTACGAAAAAGTTGAGGTTTTTTCAAAATTTAAATAAAGTTAGAAAACAATTTAAGAAATGGAGTTTATCGTTCTTATTTTAAAAAAATTCAAATCTTTTTTTTTCATTTACATAAAATAATTTAAATTTGAATTCGCGAGTTTAGGAGAAGCTGAACGAATTATTTCTATGCTATGAAAAATATTTTTAATTAATGAAAGGGAAAAAGCACTGAAAATTCGCAAATCACTTTTTTAAGTAATCCTAAATATTTTGTGAAAGAATCATCAGGAATGACATTCATGTGTAGCAACGCACTGAAAGTCATTAATCAATTCTAGCATTTAGTTAAACTTTCAATACTCGATCTTTTTCACTGTAATCAAATAAATTAAATTTATTATTCTATTAACATTTACAAATTGAAGTAAACCTTAAGAAATTATTTATCTACCGCAAAAACTTTTTTTGAATAAATAAAAGGGAAAAAGCACGGAAAATTTGAAAATATCAAGAAATTTTTTCAATTCAGTCAAAAAATTTAAATTAAATTAAATTTTTTCTAAATATAAATAAACTAAAAAACAGTTTAATTAATGGACTTTACCGTTCCATTTTAATATTAGTCTGATTCTTAAGAATCCAAATCTTTTGTACACTTTCATCAAATAAGTTAAATTCATTAGTCTATTAAAATTCGCAAATTTGAGAAAAGCAGAAAAAATTATTTTTATGCTCTAAAAAAAGTTTACAGCGAAGAATAGAAATCGATAGAGTAATTTTATAACATGGCTTGCCTTTAAATATTTATTCCACTAAATTGAAATTGCCAACAAATTTAGGTTTTTTCCAAAAATTGAATGGATCAGAAGATATTTTAAAAAATGTAGTTACCTTTTCAAATTTTAAGTACACTATTTTTCAAGTATCCAAGTCTTTTTTTTATTTTTATCAAAAATTTGACTTAATTAGTCTATCTAAATTTTAAAGCTTGAAAAAAGCTTAAAAATATAAGTTATAAACTTTAGAAACGTTTTTCAATTAATAAACTGGAAAAATCACGTTAAATTTTTGACTCACTTTTTTAACGTGATCCTGAATAGTTTGGAAAATAGCCACTAATTTAAAAGTACCCTAATACTTAAGAATCCAAATCTTTTTTACTTTCATCAAATAAGTTAAATTTATCAGTCTATTAAAATTCGCATTTCTAAGAAAAGCTTAACAAATTATTATTTACATAATGTAAAAAATATGTTTTAGTTAATAAAAGGGAAAAGTCACCGAAATATTTAATAAACAGAAGGGAAAAACTACTAAAATTTTTGGAATCACTTCTTTTAAGGTATTAAGAATAATTGCTGTAATAGCCATTGTTATTTAATCAGTAAGTAGAAAAAAAGTCTCAAATTTTTAATTAATAAAAATAAAGAATTCGTTAAAATTTGGGAATCACTTTATTTTATTTATCTGAAATAGTTGCTTTAATATCTATTAGGAATGGGCTTCTAATACAGTTCCCGTTCTGTTTTGAATGCAAAAAGACTCAAGCTTTAGTCAATAGTTTAATACTTAATGCATTGAAATCGATTGAGCAATTCAAAACGTGGCTTACCTTTAAATACCTATCTACTGAATTAAAATGCTCAATAAATTTAGGATTTCCCAAAAATTAAATGAAGCAGAAAAAATTTAAAAAAAAACTACTTTACTGTTCCAAATTGAAAATATACTAATTCTTAGAAATTAAAATATATTTTTTCATTTTAAACAAATTTGTTTAATTTCTTATACAACTAGAACTCACAAGCTTTCAAAAAGGCTAAAAAAATTATTCAGATACCGAAAGTAACGTTTTTTAAGTAATAAATCAAATAATTTATATTAATTATTCTGTCGAAATTCGCAAGCTCTACAATTTTAGAAGTGGGAGATATAACAAATAATAAATAAATCCAATCCTATTATCAAAAAGTGTATCGCTCTATTTTTCATTTAATTTCAAAACTGGAAATAATTTACCAGCTTTTTTTTAATCTCACATTATTAATTTTGTTTACTCACCAATTTTTTTTAACATTTAGACTCCTTTTTTCAGTCATTTCACATTTTCTGAATTTTTTTAATTCGCCAAATTTATGTTATTGCCTTAACTAATTAAATTTATTTGCAATGGGCTTTATTAATAAAAAAATTAAGTTGAATTTAAGTTTATCTCTTGAATTTGAATTCATTTTTGAATTTCCGATATATAATTTTTATGCATATTGCCCGAAAATAAGTTAGAATTGACACAGAAATAAATCCATTTTTTAAATTTAAATATAAACAAATTCAGATTTGGCGCAAGTCCCATGAAATCTAACACGTATTTTTCATAAGAAAAAAATACGTTTTTGTACATTTGATTTGGAATCGTGAATACTAGCTAATTCGAATTAGAACGTACAATTTCTTATCACAATTAACAATGAAAAAATAATTAAACATTATTTTTACAAAAATTTTCATTTCTAATTTTTTGCAAGTTTTTGACGTAAACTATGATTTTTTTGCGATTCTTTAAATAAAAATTGTTTATTATACATAAAATACCTTTTTACTCACGATAAGATGTTTACATAAATTGTTTAAATAATGTCTTTTTGTCGTTACCAATTGTCTCTTAAAATAGAGTTAGCAAGTCGTGGTTTTTTCAAAACTTTGTCAATTTTTGTCCAAATTTTAATGAAAGTAAATTAATAGTTAATTAATGTAAAGAAAAGTAACGGTTGCAAAAATTTATTATTGTTATCGATAATATTCTCTTTAAATAATGCTAGGAGTTAGGTAATTTTTTAAAATTTACAATTTTTTTTCACTCTTCACTTAAAGTGAGTTAATATATATTTAAATTTATCAAAAATAATGGTTTAAACAAATTATTTTTGTTTTTAACTATCTTCTTCTATATTAATGCTAGACAGTTGCGGGGTTTCTCTTAAATTTGTAATTGTAATTGAAGTCAACAAAAATAATTGCTCAAAGAATTTATTATTATTTTTTTAAATATTCTCTTTGCTTAATGTCTGAAAATAGTGGATCTTTTGCTGAATTTTTAACTATTTTGCTATTGTTAACTTGCAGTGATTTGCCAATTAAATATAGCCAAAATAATTGTTTAAACAAATTATTATGGTTCATAAATATATTACTTTATATTGATGCCAAATAATTGCATTTTTTATATAATTTTTAAGTTTTGGTCCAATTGTCACTCAGGGATATAATAATTAATTCAAGTTAACAAAAATAGTTGTTTGGAAAACTTATAATTTTTTTAAACTATGTGCTTTTAGATAAGAGATACACAATTTCCATTTCTTTCGAAATGATTGAATTTGCTTTGCCTTTTTATATGTAAACAAATGATAAATGAAAATGAGAGAGAATCATATTTTAAACAATTCCTTTCTTTTTTGTAAATAAGTTTTCCTGAAATAAAACAGATATTTAAAATGTTCTTTAAATTTTCTATATGGATTATATTAAGTTGAAATTTTCCTTGAAATATTTACTAATATTTTTTTTGATGAAATTATTGATAATATTTATAATTTGTTCCTAACTAAAAAGTCAAAGAAAATATCAAAATTTAAAAAAATCCGAATTTTCTTAGCATTACTACGAATTAAGATATTTATTAAACTTAATAAATTGTTTAAAAAAATTATGTTTTTGAAATTAAATTAATTATTACTTTGCTCAGTGAGAAATTTTTGAAAAATTAAAGAGTTCTGAGAACCTTAACTTTTCAGCATTTATTTAACAGAAAATAGTTATAAATAATTATTAATTGTTTAAGAAACTGTCTTTGTTAACTCGCATTATTTATTAATTCACTAACTAAAAAGTGGCTTACAGTTTTAGAAAACCCCACAAATATCTAGTAATAATGACAAAAAGATAGTTATAAACAATAATAATTTGTTTAAATTATTATTTTTGCTAAACTGTATTGATTATTAGCTCACTTTAAGTGAAAAGTGGAAATAATTAAAAAATTTAGAAATACGCATCTTTGTAGCATTATAAAAATCAAATCTTATGAAAAATTAAAATAATTTGTTTAAACAATTAATTTTGTTAACTTTAATTAATAATTCATCTCACTCGGATTGAAAATTGGCCAAAAAGTGAAAAATTGGTGAATAGACTGCAATTTTTTAGCATTATTATAAGAGAATTTTATTACAAAAAATAATAAATTGTTTGAAGAATCACGTCTTTTAAAAGCAATTATTTATTACGTCACTCTAATTGAAATTTTCACAAAAAGTGGAAAAGTTTTAAAAAATAGCGATTTTCTAACCCTATTTTGAAATAAAATTGCGACAAACCTTAAAAAATTATTTAAACAATTTATTTCAATTTTTCATTGTCAGTAGGAAGTTGGATATTATGTACGAGAAAAATTTGTATTTTGAAAAGAAATTATAATTAACGCCAAAAATTCAAAAAACTGATTTTCATACTTATGAGGTTTTTTGGGACTCGCTAAAGCGGACTTATGGAGGTGACATTAAAGAAATTAATATTTTTCCTATCCTATGTATAATTTTTAAAATGAATTTTGAGGTGCCATTCGATTTACCTAATATTGACGATTCTTAATTAAATTTATAAATCCGTATTTTTTTCTGTGAGAAATGGGCGTTAAAATTCATGGGGCTTTTGCCACCTATACATATTTTTTTGTTTTAAAACAAAAAAATTAAATTATTTTTGTGTAGATTCAAACTAATTCCAGTAGATATAAATAAAAATTTGAGAAAAAAAATTGGACCACCCAATTATCAGTTATCAGAAATGAACTTCAATCTAATTTTATTTAAATTTACAAAAATGACGTATAAATGAATTATAAAATTCAGTTATTGGCTTTCTTAAATTCAGACAAATGTTTCGCTGCATTAAAGTTTCTTTCTAAATTTCAGGTGTATAAATTCTAAATATTATTTTTTTCTCTGAAAATCTAAAAATCTATAAATTTAAAAGCCAAGAAAGCTTCTCGCGTGCAAATTGTTTCGAATTTTTTTTATTTTTTTTTATTTTGAGTTTTTGGATAATTTGAATTTTGGGGTGACTTTTTCGAGAGGAGATTTCGACTTTAATTTACACGAAATTTTCTGTATCGAGAAAGAGTTTGTTTGGAATAAATGGACAAGGCAAAGCAACAGTTACAGTTTACTGGATCGTGAATTTGCTATGCAGCCAATAGCTCACGTTGCAGCTTGAGTGAACAAAAGCAATCCGTAGTGAGTTTTAATCGAAATTTCTGGAGAGAAAAGTTTATATTTTTTGACGAGGATAAAAAACTCTATTTTCTAGAGGATTCAAAAACAATAAAATTTAATTGACTCTTACTCCCACTCTTTTTAATTAATTGACTTTTTTATTTTTCACTATTCCTGTATCCCAGATTGTTATTTTTAATACTACTATCATCAATCGCAAGCTTGAAGATTTTTGATTTTGAGAATATAAGAATTTTTAATAGAAAATATAAATTTTGAATATCTTCTGATTTTTTAGGTTAATTTGTTTTTTCTCAGTTATATAACTAAAATTTTACCACGATCCTTGAAAAAATTGGAAAAGATTTTTAAATATTTCAGATATTTCGAATTAAAATTTCAACAAAAAGTTCATTTTCAACCAAATATTTGAGTTCATAAAAAAGAAAAAAAATTAAACACGAAGATGAGTTTTCAAACCAGAACTGGTCTAAAATAAAAAAAGTTTTTTGAACTTGCAAGATTCATTTTTTTAACTTTTAATGTTTTTATTTATTTTTTCACTTTCTTTACAATTTAGAAATAAAAATTAAAAGTAAAAAATATTGATTTTTAGACCAACGGACAAAAAGCAATTAAAATGAAATTAGTTTCTAACTTTATTATGTCAAAAACCATAACATTAAGAAATATAAATCATTTTAATGTTTAAAAAATTAATTTTAGAAATATAAAAAATTACGTCGAAACGGAATTTGTAGAGGTTGTGAAGAAATTAATCTAGTCTCTCCGCAGCTTAGTGGGTAGGAGCATCGAACCAGTAATATAAAGAACAATTTAAAAATAAAAATCAATAAAAAAATATTAAAGAGATACATTTTTAACCAAAAAACTTAATTTTTGAAAATTTGCTTTAACTTTTAAACAATCATTTTGATTTTCAGCCAAAAACTATAAATTATGAAAGAAAAATGTAATAATCGATATTTTTCTGGCAAAAAAATTCATTTTTACATCAAAAACAGTTAATTTCATTTAATAAAGACAAAGAAAAAAGTTGAAACCTCAAACAAAAAGATGAAACTTCAATCGGAAAGATTAATTCTCCACCAAAAGATAAGACTTTTTTAGCCGATATATGAATATTTAACAAAAAATTACATTTTCAACCAACGAGATGAATTTTTTAAATAAAGTGGTAATTCATTGAATAATAGAAGGACTTTTTATTAAAGTAGTTTTACGGTTTGCAAATCAGTTGAATTTTTATCAAAAAAATAATAATTACAAAAAATCTAATTATTATTAAATATAGAAATTTCAATACCTTTTTTTAGGATTATCTATTTTGAGGATTATTTAAATATAATTCCTCTCTCATTTCTAAAAAAAATTTTTTTCATTTTAAAAATTTTCCGATATTCATACTCAAAATTTCAAGAAAATAGTTGTGTTGTTAAAGAAAACAGAATAATTGTCAATCAAAAACATGAATTTTCAGCCAAGAATAGTTATTATAATAATTTAGTAATTTAATAATGATTACAATATTAATTAATAAACGTTTTCCTAAAATCCCTTTTTAAATTTTCATTTTTTCTTTTAGAGTCTGCCATAAACCTTTGTCCGAAAGATTAAAAATACTTTATTCTGAAAAAATCATATACTATTTAAAAACAAATTTTTATATTTATTTATTATTTGTTCAAAAATAAAAGTAAAAATTGAAAATTTAAGAAAAAAGCCCATCTCTTTAACATTAATCTTAGAGAAGGTAGTTAAAAATAACATTAATTGTTTAAACAAATCCTTTGTTAACTTAAAATAATTATTACTGTTGACTGAAAAGTTGACAAAGAGTTAAAAGTTTTAGGAAAATAACAGCTTTATAACGTGATTCTCAATTTAAACAAAACTTTTGTATCAACAAATATTTTTCAGCTTGAATTATTTTTTAGTTTACTTTTACAATAAGTTTACAACATTTGAAAATTGTCAGAAAAAGCCACTGCTTTCTAGCATTTCCCTAAGAGGCAATACATAAAAGAAATAATAAATTGTTTAAGAAACTATTTTTGTTAAATTGCGTTAATTATGACCTCACTTTTATTGAAAAGTTGAACAAAATTTGTAAATTTCTTACACACCCGTAATTTTCTAGAATTATTCTAAGAAAATATTGTTATAAATAAAAATAAATTCTGCAAAAATTTTTTTTTTCTTTAATTAACTGTGTACTCGCTCAAACAAAAAATTCAAAATAATTTTGAAAATTAGGATATTAGCCCTCTATATCCAAAACCCTAAATAAAAACTTTTTTTCAAATGAAAAAATCCTTTTCTTTATTTGAACAAATTTAGCAGGTGAAAGAAAAAAAGTTTTAAAAAATTCTAAGGTTTTTGTGAGCGTACATTCTTAAATAAATGAGTATCAAAAAAGCGACTTAAATGATAACTAAACGTTATAAAAAAAATCTCAACGGAATTTAAATTTATGCTCACATGCTTGCACCACTTCTTTCCGCCTCCTGGCGACATGACGTCCCAGTTATATTTCTCTGAAAAAAAACCTATGCCTTACACAAATAGACTGAGGTAACAGAAACCTCCAGGGAACGATTTTTCAAAAGAGTCAACTTGAAAAGAATATACATACACATACATTCAAGCTAAGAAAAAAATGTAGCTTGGCGTCAGAAAAAAAGTGAAAAAAAATTTGATATCGATTAACATCTTCTGACCTCTTTTTTCATTTGAAAAATCGAAAAGGCATTTAAATCTCCCTTTTTCCTCTATCACTAACCCTCTCTCTCCTCTCCTCTTCTATTTCATCCTTTTTGTCCTACTCGTTTCGATCCGATACTTTCATATTAACAACTCTTTTCGGAAACAGATGAGTTAGGAAGGTAGGGAGGTAATATAAAAGATGGCTTAAGAAGAAGGTGGAGAAAGGTAAGAATGGGAGGGGAAGAGAATGTGATGAAAATGAAAGACTAGTGAGCAATAATTGTTTTACAATGTGTTGATTGGTGATGATCAGTGCGGAGGAGTGTCATATAGTAGGTTTGAAGATCGAAGGAAAAACAAGCAGTAAGGATTTATGGTCGGATAGCGGTAGAGAAGGGATGCATTAGGATTATAGAAAGCAGATAGGAAAATAAGAGACTGGTAAGGATGGGGAAAGGGGGTACAGGAGGGCGAAAGAAGATGATAGAGGTATAGGATTTGGAAGGTAATAATTGTGTAATAATGTGTTAATAGATGAGGGATGATTAAGGATATTGGCGATGAACGGATCACTAGGAATGGTAAAAATAAAATAAAAAAGAAGGGTTCATAGAAGAGTGAAAAGAGGGAGAAAAAGGAGGGGAAAGGAATATAATGAAGATGAGGGATTGGTGACTAATAATAGTGTAAGAATGTATTAATAGTGGTGGGATCGGCGTGGAGGGATGTGATAGGGAGGGTTGAAAAGGGAAAGGATTGAAAAAGAGTAAAAATGTTTGAGAGCGTGGTTGCGAAGAAGGGATGAGCGGAGACGCTAAAAAGATGAGAAAAGAAGGAATAAGAGGAGAGTGTAGAAATGGGGAAGGGGCGAAGAAAAATAATAGAGATAAAGGGTTGATAGGTATAAATTTATATTGGTAGGAAAGTTGCAGGAGGGAAGGATGAAGGAATAAGACGAGGCTGGGCTATTGGTAAATAACGACTGTGTAATAATGTGTTGGCGAGTAAGGAATAGTGATAGATAAAAGAAGGGTGGTGAAGAAAGGCTAGAGCGAAAGACTATGATAAAGCGAAAAAAGATGAGAGAAATGAAGGATTGGTGGGTAATAATGATGTAATAATATCTAGATGGATGAGGGATTAGGAGGGATAGTAGTAGGAATGGATTAGCTGGAATGATCAGTAGGGTATATAATAGAAGATATAAGAAAAGGGTGGATGAGAGGAGCAAGATGAGAAAGAATAGGGGCAAGAAAGATGACGAATATCGAGAATTGGTTAATATTTATTGTGTAATAATGTGTTGACAAGTAAGGGATAGGTGCGAAGGGGTTAGAAAAAAAAGGTTGCAGCATACGTGGATAAGAGTAGTGATAAGGAAAATATGAGATGAGTTGATAAGAAGGAGATAGGGAAGAATAGGTAAGGCGAATGTAGAGAAGGGAAGGAAAACGAGGAAAAAGAAATATGATGGAGATAGGGAATTAGTAAGTAATTATTGTATAATAATGCGTTGACGGGTTAACAATGCATACGAATATGTGTGGCAGGGGGGGGGGTGTAAACGGAGAGGATGACAAATTATTAGGTATGTACGCGGAAGCATTGCGATGTGAAAGGGAAAGGAGGGGATGGTAGGGAGGGGATTGGAAAGTACAAATCAAAGGTGCGCAGAGAATAGATGTGACAGGAGGAGAAAGGAATATGATGGGAGCCGTGGATTGAAAAATGATGATTGTGTAATACTGTGGTGATCGAAAGGGGTAACGATGTGTTAATGTGAAAGAGAGAATATAGAAAATAAAAGATAAGAGTAGGGTAGAAAAAGGTTTGAAAGGAGTGAAAAAGAGAGAAAATTGAATGTAGGAACATGATGGAGATAGGGGATTGGTGAGTAATGATTGTTTAATAATGGATTTAAAAAAACAGATAATAGGAGGGCAATAAAGGGACAGAAGTGAAGAAGGAATGCATATGATAAGGGTGGGGGAATTGTAAATAAGAATTGGGTTATAATGTGTCGATATGTGAAAAATAGGTACAGAGAGGCGTGACAAGGAAGGTTGGAAGGGGTCATTTCGGAGAAAGTCTAGGGCAGGATAGTTTTAGAGAAAGGATCTGTGAAACTAACAAAGAGAAGATAGACAAGAAGGGATAATAGAAGGATGAATAACTGTCGAACGATGATGTAGACGGGAGGATTGCAAACGGTAAGAATGAAGAATACGTTGAGATGTTTGGGGAGGATAGTATTGGGAAGGGGATGGTTGGTGGTTTTGTGAATTATATGGAAAAGAACACATAAGAGATGGGCATTTAAGGGTCAAGAGAGGAGAAAGAAGGAATATGATGGGGATCTAGGATTTTAACATTATTGTTGCGTAATAATGTGTTGATAGGTGAGAGATAGGTGCCGAGTCATTGTAGGGAGGGTTGTAAGGGGCAATAATGGGATTGTGAATTGTGGGAGAGAATTGTGCTGGAAAAAGGATGGGTGAGGATGTTGGGTGAAGATGTGAGAGAAGGGGTGAGAAAGGAGCAAATAAAGGTGGATTAGGAGAGAAAGAGAAGGTAGAGGCGGGAGAGGAGGAAGAAATAAAATGATAGAGATTGGAAATTGGAGCGTAATGATTGTATAATAATTCGTTGATATTTTAGTGCAAGGTGCGAAGTGTTTGTAAACAAGGTTGAAAGGGAAAGGAAGCAAAATAAATAAGGGAAAGGGAGAATAGGAAAATAAGGAGAAGAATAGGGAAGAACGGATAATAGGAGGACAAAAATGAGGCAGTAAAGAAGGAGGAAGGAATATGATAAGGTTGGGTGATTGGTAAACAATAATTGTTTAATAATGTAATGATGAGTAAGAGATACTTTTACAGAGATATGATAGAGAGGCATTGAAGGGAAAATAATGTAGAAAGGGTTGGCAAGATAGTGGTAAGGAAAGGATTTGTAAGGATGATGATAAGGTTAGGAGATTGATAAATAATAATTGTGCAATAATGTAATGATGAGTGAGAGATACTTGTACAGAGATGTGATGGAGAGGCATTAAAGGGAAACTAATGTAGAAAGGGTCGTGAGGATAGTGGTAAGGAATGGATTTATAAGGATGAAGATAAGGTTGGGAGATTGGTAAATAATAATTGTGCAATAATGTGATAATGAGTAAGAGATACTTGTACAGAGATGTGATGGAGAGGGATTGAAGGGAAAATAATGTAGAAAGGGTGGGCAGGATAGTGGTAAGAAAAGGATTTGTAAGAATGATAAGAAGAAAATAGGAAAGAAGGGACAAGAGGAGAATGGAGAAGGGTGGAAAGGGAGAGAAGGATGAAGCAAAGACAGTCTACCGATTGCCTTAACATTTTACGTCCTTACTGTTTCAAAATAGTTAAACTAGCTTTCCTCTTTTCGAGTTGAAACTCTCATTTTCCGCAGTCTCGGGAAATAATGCTGTAAATAAAAAAAAAATCGAGAAAGGATTTGATTAAAAGAAAATTTATAGGTAGAAAATTAAGTACATTAGAGAACAGTCTTGTAAGGGTGTTAAAAGTCAGGTATATAAGATGACTGTTTTTCTGTGTTTTTATTACCCTTTTTTTCTCGCACTGCTTTCTTTAACAGCTAGGCGGGTGAAAATACAGCTCATTGTTAGGTGAAGTCACGTAATAGCAAAAAGGAGTACTTTTAACGTCTGATGGTTTTAAATTAGTGTGTTGGAATATGAATGTAAATCCCCAGATTTAGAGAGATCTTGTTTTTAAAGAGAAAATCCTGTTGGTTTTATAAGCGGATTAAAATTTCAGTAAAAATGTTAAAGATTGTATTTTTAGAAAAGCGACAGATCAAAAACATTCTGAACTGTTGATTAATCAATGCAGAATATTGGTAGGTTCGTCATGATCTACATAATATTTCTGAAATAAGGATTTCTTTTCAGAAATTTTGAAATTTCAGAGTGCAGAAGAATTTGAACTTTCCTACATTGGTTCTAGAAATTATATTTTTTCCTTCCTAAAAAAGTTTCTTTAAATTTGCCCTATTCCGACAAACACTTTTGAAAAACTAATTTTAAGTTCAAAAAATTAATTTTTCACCAAAAAAGGAATTTTTTTATAAACAATTCAATTTTCAAGCAAAGAGATCAATTCGAAAGTAAAATAATAAATCATGAACGGAAAAAATAAATCTAACAAATAAATTCTGCTCTCAGCCTAGTAGTTAAATTTAATAAAAAATAAATCAACAAAACATTTTTGTCCGAGAAAAATATTTTTCTAATGTTTAAAGTTTTTAGAATTACTTTTTGAATTTAAAATAACAATAATTGAAAAAGTATATTTCTGAATCAAAAATTTTGTTGGAAAATAACCATAGTATTTTTTTCTTGAATATCAAATAAGAAGAATTTTTAAAAGCTCTAAAATAAAAATGAAATTTCTTTGATAAGAAACTGTTATGAATCTATTTTATTATATAATAATATTAATAAACCGTGGAAACTTATATTCATCGGGAATTTTCGAATTTGGGATTTTTATATTTCGTCAATTTTATAATTTTGGAAATTTTATTATTCGAAAATTTCACAGTGTCAGGAATTTCATTTTTTAAAGGATTTTTCAATCGCACCAATGTGCCAACAAATTTTTTCGAATCCACAAAAAAATATCAAGTGAATCAAGTTGATACTGAAAATTTTTCTTCAAAATAATTTATAATAATATCTCTTAGAAAAATGCTAGAAAATTAGATTTTTTTATAAAATGTTTATCTTTCTGTCCACTTTTTAATTAGAGTGAGACAATAATTAATTAAATTTAGCAAAGATAAGTATTTAAATAATTTACTATTATTTTCAATAATGTTTTTTTAAAGAATACTTGAAAGTAATAGTTTTTTCTCAAATCTTCGACTTGTAGTCCACTTTTTAATAAGATCAATGGAGTAATTAATTAAAGTTAAATGTAATAATTAATAACGCTTAGACTGTGGCAATAATAAATTAAATTAAAGCACACATTTTCTTTAGAACATAGCATATAATTAATGCAAAAATAGATAGAATTATTTTTTAAGCTCTTTCATTCTTTTGTGTGAATATTTTTTTGAAATAAAACAGATATTTGATATTCTCAAATTTTTAGCTTTTTTTAATTTTCTAGTTAGGAACAAATAATAAGCATTATTAATAATTTTAACAATAAGGCTTTGTCAAGTAATTTAAGATGAATTTACATTTATTAAGAGTTTTTTTACTCCCTAGGGAGTAGAAAGTGATGTCATAGATCACTTTTTCCGGAAAAGGTATAGCTAGATAAGTATGCAAAAAAATTGAATGTTGAGTCAGACATTTGAAAGAATAGAAACAAAAAAAAATTTCCAAAAATTTTGAACCAATATCCCCATATTGGATGACTTAGGAGGGGTAACTTCAATTTTCGTTGTTATTTTTTTCTCTTTTTCTATCGTTAGAAAAAATGTGAAAAAATTCATGAAAGTTTTTTCAATCATGCTCAATATGCATGTTTTTTTTTAATTTTGGCGGGAAATTCTAACTCAACAAAAAATCCAAAGTTTTTGTTTGATTTTTGTTTTGTTTGATAGAACTCAAGTACGATCTCATTTTTTAACATTTAATTTTTTGTAATACCCCCCACCGCCAACTTCTTTCGTTTTTTAGGAGTATTCAGGTAATAATTTCCATCCAATAATCCTTAATTTTTAATTCATGTTAAAAATGGCATTTTTAAAGATTTCTTCAACACGAATTATTCTTGATCGATAAGTAGCGAACTTTCAAAAAAAATTTTGAATTGAGTTTTGGGTAATTTATGATCAGATACCACAAATTACCTGTAATATTACTATAAATTAGAAAATTCAATAATTCTTACAATTTAAAAAAAAATCATAAAGTTTTTTAAAAAATTCCCATTTTAAATATAAAATTTGATTCTTCTGATTTGTCTTTATATTTGAAAAATTTTTTGTATTATTTTTTTTTTGTTTATATTTTTAAATTGATAAAAAAAAACTTTAGTTTTTCTAATATATAAAAAGAAGCAAAGTGCTCGTGAAATAAGCCGTAACTTTCTAAGATGATTCTCAGAGAACATTATTTAAATATTAATAACCTTTTAAAAAAATTATGTATGTTAATTCGAATTAAATTTCACCTCACGCTAACTGAAAAGTGGACACAAAGTGAAAATTTTTAGAAAAAACTGCAGCTTTCTAGCAATAGTCTTAGAAAATACTATTATAGGTAATGATAAATCATTTAAACAATTTATTTGAAAATCTAACTATTATCGAAAATTAATATTTTATGCATTGGACTCAATTTTGTATTTAAAAAACCCCACAAAAATTATAATTGACGTCACAGATTTGAAAAATCAAATTTTCCACTTATGGGGGTTCTTTAGGATACTATAAAACAGACTTATGGGGGTGGGATATTTTAAAAGCTAATATAAATTTGTATTCCATAGCTAATTAGGAAAAGAAATGATGAGTTTCAACTTGCTTTATCTAACAGTGAAAAGTTACCCCCCCCCCCCCCTATACCAATTCTTACATAAGTAATGGATGCTCCCTTGTTTTATTTTTTAGTTTCTTTTTTCGTTTGTCCTTCAGTCTCTTCCTTTCTCCTCGATTTCGTCTTTTTCTTCGTTTGAGCCGTGTGAATGGTACTCGCCCTTTTCGTCATTTCGAGACAGGAAGCCGTGCCAAAAGAGGGGTAGAATCGGGTGAAAAAGGGGTGGGGGTGAAATGGAAAGAAGGAACGGAAAATCATTTTCTGCTTCAGTAGCGCGAGTGATGTCAGACGTCTCATAAATTTAAACGAACTAGCCGTGAGCTGTCCAACACGAGAAATCGATGTGTTTTTAATTCCCATTCTCTTTTGAATTACATTTTATAAATGAGAAAAAAACTCGAGCATTGAAAGTTCTTCCGAAATGCTTCCTTTGCGAAAAACAAGTCATCAAATATTGTAAATGTGATTAGAAACAAGGTTTTCTGCAATTCTTAAAAAACGATTTGGATCTCGGTTGCTGAATGGTGTAATTGAGAAAATTGTATTTTAATGTACCATACTGTACGCAAAATTATTGCGTCTACTATAACTTTAAATAATATACTATATTGTACACAAAATTAATGCCCTTACTGTAAACTGAATTAATGCCATCAGTGTCATTTTAACGAATGTACTATACTGTACACTTAATTGATACTCTTTCTGTAATTTTAATTAATGCGTTATACTTTACACTTAATTATAGCCCTTAATTTATATTTAATTAATGTTCTATACTGTACACTAAATGAAGCTTCTTACTGTACATTTAATTAATGTACTTTACTGTACACTAAGTTAATTATCTTGCTTTAACTCCAGTTAATGTACTATACTGTACACTAAATTATGGCCCTGATTCTAACTTTAATTAATGTACTTTACTGTACACTATTAATATCCTTCCTGTACGCTAAATTAATTCCCTACTATAACTTTAATTTATGTCCTTTACTGCATAATGAAGTAATGCTCTTACTGCAACTTTAAATCATGTAATATATTGTGAACTTAATTCAGTTTCTTATTGCATGTGCAATTAATATTCTATACTGTACACTAAGTTAATACTCTTGCTGTAATTTTATTTAATGTATTGTACAGTAAGTGAATGGCCTTCTTGTACCCTAAATTAATTCCCTTACTGTAATTTTCATTTATGAGCTCTACTGTACACTTAATTAAGTTTCTTACTGAATGCGAAATTAACGTTCTATACTGTACACTACTTTAATGCTCTTGCTGTAATTTCATTTAATGTACTATACTGTGCACTAAATTAAGTTTCTTACTGTACTTTTAATTAATGAACTATACTGTACACTAAGTTAATTATCTTGCTGCAACTTCATTTAATGTATTTGGGGTGAAAAATATTCTTTAATACTAAATAAAAATTGTCCAATTAGAAACAAATTCAAAAGCTTCAAATATGTAAAATCAAAATTTTATTCTCAAAAGAAAATCTTTAATTAAATAATTGAACTTCCAAGAAAAAGAAATTAATTTTAAATCTGTGATATTTCTAACCAAAAAGAATAAAATATTTTCCAAAAAGACGAATTCGCTACAACACACTCTAAATTTTGAACTAAAAAGGATAAGTTTTTAAAGAAAAATTTCATTTTTTAATAAATATAACAATTTTCTTGCAAGAAAATAAATGGTAAGTAATAAATTAATAATAAATAAATTATAAATAAATAATAAATAGATAATAAGTAAATAATAAAGAATTAAGAAATAAATTAATAATTGAATTATAAAGAAATAAAGAAATAAAATAATAATAAAATCAAATAATAAATTAAATAAATTAAATGTACACTAAATTAAGTTTCCTACTGTAATTTCAAATAATGTACTATACTGTACACTAAATTATTGCCCTGATTCTAACTTCAATTAATGCACTATACTGTACACTGAATTAATTCTCTTGCTGTAACTTTAATTCATGTGATATACTGTACACTTAATTAGGTTTCTTACTGTATGTTCAACTAATTTTCGATAATGTACACTAAGTTAATGCTCTTGCTATAACCTCCTTTAATGTACTATACTGTAAATTTAATTTATTGATATTTTTAATTTTAATATATA
>NC_046661.1:139273714-139284919 GCF_010883055.1 Belonocnema kinseyi | reverse complement strand
ATATATCTATTTAATTTTAATTGAATCTTCAATCAAATCATTGAATTTAAAAAAAAAATATTAATTTTAAACCAGTCGTATTTCTAAATAAAAAGGATTAAATATTTTCTAACAAGACGAATTTTCTACAACACAGTTTAAATTTTGAACCAAAAAATATGAATTTTTAACCAAAGATTTATTTTTTAACTTAATATATCAATTTTCTTCCCAGAATATTAATTTTCACAAAAATAAATAAATCTTCAACGAAAAATGTAATATTTGACATTTCAAGACAAAATGAATTTACTTTTGAATAAAGAACAATTTAATCAAAAAAATGTAAAGAAAAAACGAAACTTTTACCAAAGGAGATGAATTTTAAAACCTAGAGACGAATTGTCGACCAAATTGGTTAAAATTGTAATTTAAAAACGTTTTTTTATTTAAGAAATGACACAAAATGTGGAAACATTATAATTTAAAAAAAAATATTTCTAATGCAAAAACAAAATTCTATCAACTATTTACTTTCAAGTTTCCTTGTTACTTTGCTTTAAAGTTATATTTATGTAATTCCTAGGGTTTTCTACAAACTTAAAATTTTTTTTAAAGATTTCAGTTAACGAAGAATATCTATAAAATGTATTAAAAATTTGTTTACTTCTAACAATTTTTTGGACATTTTCAAGCTTGAAAAAAAATTTTTATTATTTGCAAATCTTTACAAAATGTTTCTATTCTTCTGATATCTTTTAACATTCTATTCATATTTTTAATAATTTTTATATCTTTTTAAAACTTCTGAAAATATTTCCAACCTGCTTTAAAATATTGAAAGCTTAAAAATAATGTTTTAAAATATGCAAAAAAGATAATAGTGGCTACTAAAAATAAAAAATATTTCTATTGTATATGAAAAAAGGTTGAATTCATCCAAAAAGATTAGGCTTCGAAAAAATAATTTAAATCGCATTCAAAAAAGATTTTAAATTAAAAGAAGTCGCATAAAAAAAGATAAAATTTCTTCCAATAGAGATCATTTTTCCTGATAAAAAGACGAATTTCTCACCCAATAAAGTTTTTTTTAATATGTTTTAAATTTTTCGAAATCTTGTAAAATCTTGAAATATTTCTAATCTATTCAAAACTTTTTAAATCGTTTATTATCCTTTTATTGTATCTGAGCCAAATTATTCCCTGTAAATATTCCAGGGAATCTTAACACAATTCTTTTTATTATGCTATTTTTTGTGTCCAATTTTTTTTTGAAGTTTTTTAAAAATCTTTCTAATTTTCATATATTCTAATTTCTAATTTTCATCTATTCTTCGAGAAACTTCAAAATTTTTATAGTAAAAAATATTCGAAAATGTTTGCATTTAAAATTTGTTTGGAAATTTTATTTGAAAATTACCCATATTCTTTTCTCGAATTTTTATTAAATAATTTTTAACGTATAAGATATTTGCAATTGTTTCTTGAAATTTATTTTCCAAGGTAAAAAATCAGCTTAAATTTTCCCACGAATTTTATGAAATTTTTTTATAAACCCTTTGAAAATTCTTAAAAAGCTTCTTGCTCTTTATTTTTCAAATCTTCCAAAATCTGCCTAATAAGTTCTTCACATTAAAGTTATATATCACAGACCTTTGGTTCCGTTGATAATTATTATTGAATGTATTATTTAGATAACCTTACATCTTTCAGAAATTATTTTATTAACTTTTTTTTATAAATGTCTGAGAACGAACGTTGCTTCTTTGAAAAAATTTTATTTAGTTATTTTCATTAAACTATGATAATAACATTATTAATCACGTACATCAATAGATGAGTGTATTAAATAATTTTAATGATATTGAATTTTTTTCAATTTTTTAATATTCCTTGAGTGAAGTTACTTTTACTACTTTGGAAAAAAATTCGGTGTATTTTCCAAAACTTTATTATACAATTTACCGAAAACCTTCTATGATTTGCTGACATAGATGATTTACAGTAGTTTCTTTAATTGATAGGCAGAGATAACGTTGGATCGACAAAAATAATTTCATTGTAAAACTATGTTCATGGTATTTGCCGAGAGATTATTACTCAAGGATTTACTATTTTGCGTCGTAGTATATTTCATAAAACAAATTATATTAAATAAAAAACTATTTTATCATTTACTAACATCTTAAATTAAAATTTTAGAAAAACAGATTTTTGTAGATCTAACTTTATCTCGATCGAAGCCTCAATTATACCGAAAAAATTTCCGTAAATTGGATAGAAAAAACACAATTTTTTATTTTCTGAAAATTTTTTTAATTATCCGAGAAAAATTTATTTAATTCGTTGAAAATTAATATTTTCTTATAAAAAATACTTCTTTTTGGTTAAAAATATTTTTTTTTTGGAAATATCCTCTGTTCGATTGTAAATTCAACTGTTTCGTTAAAAGTTTATTTTATTTGGTTTAAAACTTGATTCTCTACCCCTCCATTTCGGATCTTTTCCATTAACTGTTCTCATCCTTCGACAGACCAGTCCCCTGTATGTACTTTTTTCAACTTTTGCTAAATTTTTAGTTATATTGTTAATGCTCTTTTTTCCTTCTAGTGGCACTATTATAAGAAATCGATCTGGATCTATATCATTTCTTAACTCTGGATTTTTGACATTCTCTATCACCTTGCCTTGCAATATTACAGAATCAATTACTAGTCCCTTTTCTTCTCTTGAGCTTAAATATTCTCCTTCCTCATCCGCCTTTATATTTCCGTTAAAGATAAGCCACCCAATTTCCTTAAAGCGCTTTAATAGTTTTTCACTCCCTATTTAGTAACTTTCAATTGAATTTTCGGCTTTAA
The DNA here is from genome assembly GCF_010883055.1 of Belonocnema kinseyi. Taxonomy (NCBI): domain Eukaryota; kingdom Metazoa; phylum Arthropoda; class Insecta; order Hymenoptera; family Cynipidae; genus Belonocnema; species Belonocnema kinseyi. The sequence continues at coordinate 139,282,079 of NC_046661.1, read as the reverse complement.
TCTTCTTCACATCTCCATCCTCCTCTAACTTCTGTTTTCGTATTAAAGATCCTCCTATCATAAATCTAATCTTATACCCCTTCCAGATTCTGTTTTCTATCTCCTCCCATCTTCACCTCTTCTGGTACTTTGTGTTTTTCATCTTTTTCCCCAATTCTTGTTACCCCCTCCTTCTATCTTTACCTCTGCCCCTACTTTGTGGTCTTTTATCTATTACTTATCCTTTCCTATTAAACATTCTTTCCTTACTACCACCAATACTGCTCCCATTGTTCTGCCTTTTTTAATCTTCCTCTTTGCATTTTGATAGTGCTATTCGTAACCTCTTGATAACCTTTGCTTCACTTTCTCCCGTCTCTTTTCATTTAACCACGTCTTAACCATTACTATTACATTTAATTGTGCCAAATCCTCCTCTTGTTTCGCCTGTACATCTTCGTTCACATACTCCTCACAATTTCTTTTATCTCCGACCTTTCATCTTTACCTCTTTCCCTACTTTGTGTTCTTTTACCTATTTCTTATCCTTCCTTGTTAAACATTCTTTCCTTACTGCCATCACTAATCCTCCCATTAGACAGCCTTTCTTGTTCTTTCTCTTTGGATTCTGAACCTGCCATTTGTAACCCGTTGGTAAACTCCATTTTAGTCTTCTCTATCCCTTTGCATTAGGCCACGTCTCCCCCATTACTATTATATTCCATTGTGCCAAATTTCTCATCAACTTCTTATCCTTTATTTTCAAGTCTGCTATATTCCAGTAAAAAATCCGCCATTCTTTCTTTTTACATCGGTGATCTCTTTCTGATTATTTTATCTGTATTCTCCCATACTTGACTTACGTTCCTTTTCCTTTATTTATTTCCATTCGGCTATATTGTTTAACTTATGCTTAATATTCCTTTCTTACCCCGTTTAAGCTCTCTACCTTTTCCATCTCCGTCCCTTCCCATTTAATATCTTAAACTTTGGTCTTTCTTTGGTTTTCCTCGTCCTGATTCTTCCCTAATATCACCTTTCACATACACTCCTGCTATCTACCACTTTTCTCCTTCCATCTTTACCTCTTCTCCTACTTTGTGTTTTTTATCTCTTTTTTATCCTTTCCTGTTAAATATTCCTCTCTCACTCCCATCATTATCCCTCCTATTGCTGTACCTTGTTTATTCTTTCCCTTTTCATTTTGAATCTGCCATTTGTAACCTCTTGTTAACCTTTCTCCTACTCCATATCCCTTCTTTTTAAGCCTGCTATATTCAGTAAAATATCCTTCATTCTTCCGTTTTTATTCCTATTCTTCTTTTAATTAATACTATTTCTTATTTTCCTGTCTCCTGTTTCTTTCTCTTCTGGTTTGCGGACGTATTTTTTTTTTACCAACTCTTCCATTTCTTGGCCGTAATCCCTCCATACACCTTCTATCTACATTCTCGCATACTTGACCCCGTCTTTTTCCCTTATTTTTTTCCGCTTTTTTTTGACGATGTCAAATCATCTACCTTTCTCTATGAGTTTCCATATAACGCCCTCTTTTTTATCATCACTTCCCTCTTTTGCTTCCTTTTCCTTAGTTTGACCAGTACGACTTTCTCTTCTCTGCCCACATTCCTTCCTACACTCTGCACTTCCTTTATCTCTACCCTGCCATTCATCTTTTTTCGCATTTATTCCACTCCTTCCTTTAGTTCCTTCTACACTAATCCTAGATCCTTCATCACTATATTTTTTCTCCTATCCTATTTCTCTCTTTTTCCTTTCTATTCTTCTCTCAATATTTATTAGCCTTTCTTGATCTTTTTTCTAGATCTTCTCTCCATACAAACCCTTGTTTAAGGCTTCTATCTCTTCTGTCTTACTTTCCAACTAGTCTACCTAATTATCAGGCCTTTTCTGATTTTCTAACCTTTGTACCTACATTCCCAGTTATCTTAAGAAATTTGTATTGATTCTCTTAAAACATTTCAAAATTCTTTAAAAACTTCTAAATTTCGTTTCGAAATATTCAAAAATCTACAATCTGTGTTTAGTGTTTTAAATTCTTCTTAAAATATAAATTATCTTTAGAAATAAATTTTTAGTAAGAAATAAAATCCCTAACTGAAAAAATATTGATTTCCGTAATTAATGGTTCAGAAAATTCGTTTCAATCTCAAGATAATACATAAAAAGGATTATTGGAATAAGTAAATCAGTGAGGGAACATCCGACCTAATAAAGGATTTACTACTGGCAGTTTATATTTCGAGAATAATGGGATTATTTTGCTCTACCTTTGTCATAATTATATCCCTTATTTTTAGATCACGATTATTCTGGAAATTAATTCAATTTTCGGGAATCTGGTTTATTTATTAATTGAGCTATAATGATTGACTGAGGGTCTAAATAATTATTCTGTGGAAAACAAAAGTCGGTATAGAACAGGTTATATTAAATTACCCCAGTTCGTCTCGCTAGAAAGAAATTAGTGATTTACTAATTATCCAGTATATAATGATTATTGCGCAACGTCAAACATAAATTTCAGAAAATTTAATGAATATTCACGTAATTATTAAATAAAAAAGTATAAATCTTCCCAAATTTCCTAATGACTCTGAAAAAACATACTTTCCTGGTTGATTTTAAAAGTATTAGTTGGGTTAAAAAATTCTAGATCTCTGTGAAAGGTTTCTTTTTTGTTCTTTCACTTTTTTTCACTGAAAAGATACTTTTTAAGAAAAATCAAAGAAAAGGTTAAAAAAATGTACAAAAAGTTTTTTATATTTTTCGAAATCAGTTTTCCTTTCCAATTTTATTTCCTATTGGACTCTAAAAAAATATAAATCACTATTTTCGGCTCCTAAAACCCTAATTAAGTAGTTTTTTTCTTTTTATCAAAAATGTCAGCAAAAAAGTTGAAAGTTTAAGTAATTTTGGAAAAATTCATTGTGTTAGCTTAATATCCGGCTAAAAATTAAGTATCGTTTAGAATTTTTGTTTTCAATTATTTTTCACTGAAAACTCAACTATTCTATAACTGAATAAAAATTTAAGAAATTTTCATAAATTTAATTTTTTATTGTTTTTAGTTGAACATTTAACAGTTTAATTTAAAATCAATGTGTTCTATTGTAAATTATTTTTTTCATAGAAAATTCATCTTCTTGATTGAATTAAAATTACCTAGTTTAAAGTGGAATTACTTTGTGGAAAATTCAGTTTAGTTTCAAGTTTATATCTGCGGTGGAAAATTCAACTATTTTTTTAATATTAGTTTTTCTTTGTTTAAAACTAATTTTTTCAACTGAAACTTTTACTTTTCTATTATTAGTTATTAATGGATGGTTCTTTAGTAGAAAAAATTAAATAAATAATTTTTGAAAATTTATCTTTTTTGTTATAAACTCGCCTTTGTAGTATAAAATTATTCTCATTGATTGAAAATTGAATCATTTGATTGGAACTTGGACGTTTTTGTCAGAAATTTATTTTTAGTTTGATGAACATTTATCATTTTAGTTGAAAGTTTAAACATTTTACTAGAAGTCCACATATTTTGGTAAATATTTAAAGATTTTGTTAAACATTTAATTCTTTTGTTAAAAATTAAGCTTTTTTGGTTGAGGTTTCATCTTTTTCATTGAAGAATTAACCACTTGGTCAAAAATTCTTGTTTTTCTTCGTAATTAATTTTCTTTATTCAACTATGAGATCGAAAATTTATATTTATAGGTTAAACATTCACCAATTTTGTTTTTTGTTGTTTTTTCTTAATTAATGACGAAGTTAATAAATGTTAAGACTAATATTTGTTGTTGAAGACTTTGTACCATTATTGCTTCTTTTCAAAGAAGAAATGGTAAAAATGCTTGAAAAATTTCTTTTTTGTCGAATTTTTCACACTATGCTGCTAATGAATCAACACTTCCTTATCTTAATGAAATTTAAAAAAAAATATTATCCATAACCTCACTAAAAAATTGTTCAAAAATCCATATTTTTTAAACGATTAGTATATATGTTCAGAGATAATAAAATATTGAATAATAAACGAAACAGTGTAAGAAATAAAAAAAAATTGAACCTTCTCGACCTTTCCTATGAAAAGGGGCAAGAAAACAATAATTAATTTTGTTGAATAATTGCAATCTGTTAAATTTTTACAGTTATACATTTTTACTTGTCAAATTTATTTTGCTATGCTGTACTTTAAGTGTATGTAGTATACTGTACTACACATTAATTTAATATAGTAGACTGTATTTTAATGTATTATGCTGTAATAGGAATTAATATGACATACTTTACCTTTTATTAATTTGAAATAATGTACCTTTAAATTACGTGCTATGCTGTACTTTCACTGTTTTCCTTCATTAAATTAAATTCAACTGAATCCTCTAGCAAGACTTTTGACCCAAAGCTTAAGAATAAACTTTTCACGGTTCATTGAGAAAAACCAGAGAGGCCAAAAAGTCGTTTTAGTTCATCCCCAATATATTTGAGATAGCCAGTGGCAGAATAAAGCTAAAATACGAGTTCTGTGAATTTTACTCAAAGTTATTTCACGATCCTCCCTTGCCGTATTATTGACGCAACAGGACTCGACAAAGGGTTCGAATTCATGAAGAAAAATACGTAGTCTGAGACGCCGACACGTGTCAGATGACTCAATTGGTTGTAGTTAGTGAAGAAATCCTATTGTGTAAAAGGAGCTTCTGAAACTTTGCTTGGCATCTTCTAGGAACGAGAGATAGAGAATTGACGTTATTTCTTCGAAAACAAAATGGAAATACACTGTACGAATACAATTTATTTTGACATACTGCACCTCTGCAATTTAATTTGCTATACTGTACCAAGCCAATTTATTTGGCTATACTTTACCAACAAAATTAATTTGATAGACTGTACCTATTCGATTTATTTTGTTATACTGTATCATACCAATTTATTTTGCTGTACTGTACCAATTCAATATAATGTGCGTTACTGTACCAATTCAATTTAATTTGCTATAGTGTACCAATAGAATTTATTTATCTCTACTGTACTTGAAAATACTGTAGCATACTGTATTTGAAAATTATATATTGTACTTTAGAAATTCTGAATAAACATTACACTGAAATTATCGGCTATGCTGTACCTTTAATGAATTCTCTTTACTATACCCTCATTTCTGCATTATATGAATGTCATTTACTGTACACATTATTGTTATTATTATTGATAATAATTTTGCTTATCTGTACTTTAAATTACTGTAGTTAACTGTACTCTAGATTGTCGTTATAAGGTATACTGTATTTTAATGTACCGAACTGTACTTTGAATAAATGCATTCAATGATTCTTTATTAATTGAATCCCATTTACTTTGCTATACTGTACTTTGAATTGATTTTATCAACTGTAATCTAAATTTTGTATTATACTAATGTGCTTTACTGTACCTTAAATTAAGAGCACATACTGTACAAATTATTTATGTACTGTGATTGAATCCCATTTATTTTGCTATACTGTACTTTGAATTAATTTTATCACTATACTTGAAATTACTTTAATATAATGTACTCTATATTAATGTGATTGAGTATACTGTACTATTATGCACTACGCTGTACTTGGAATTAATTCTTTTAGTGTCTCTTTGATTATTGTACAATACTGTAACCTAAATTTTTCATACTAATAATGTGCTTTGCTGTACTTTGCAACAAGACTTCGTACTGAACAAATCTTTGTTTTAGGGTTATCTACTCTAAATTATTTTGCTATGCTGTACTTTCAATGAGTTTAATATAATATACTCTATATTAATGTAATGAAATATACTATATTTTAATATACTATACTGTACTTGGAATTAATAGCCTTTCTGTCTCTTTAATTAATGTACTATACTGTACCATACATTTTGCATAATATTAATGTACTCTGCTGTACTTTGCAACAGGAGTCCGTACTGAACGAATTATTGTTGTACTGCTTTCTACTATAGTTTTTTTATATACTGTACTTTAATGTCATATGCTGTACTTTATTGTACTATACTGTACTTTAAATGAAAGACCTTACACTACCTTTAATTAATTACACTAAATTTTACAATATATTAATGTGTATTACTCTACTTTCCTTCGATTAATGTGCTAAACTGTACCCATATTCTGCATTATATTAATGTGGTTCGCTGTACTTTCTTATTACGAGTACTTAGTGTAAAAATGATTGATTTTTTTGCGGTCTGATCCAATTTATTTCGTTACACTGTACTTTTACTGCCACCCTACATTGTATTAAATTCTACTGAATTGTATTTTATTTTAATTTTACAGTTTTTTTATTTGAGGGGAAAAAAATTTAAGGCAAAATAAAAATTTCAAAAAAGTATTTAATTACTTTGTTAATTTTATAATTTTCCTAAAATTCTTCAGAAATGAATTATTCACACCAAATTCCTCAATTTTTTAACCCGAAAATATAAATTTTCAACCAAAATTGTATCATAACAAAAAGCTGAACTTTCAAGCGTGAAGATTAATTTTCAATTAATTGCATTTTTAAACAAACAAAAAATTAAATTTTTACGAAGAGAAAAATTTTATACGAATTAGTTCAATTTTTTACTGAAAAATATGAATTTTCAACAAAAAACTTTATTGTTAAAAAGCTTCTTTTTTTCGAAATCTTCAGAAAAATGTTTCCTCTTTTGGTTTAAAGTATATCATTTGTAGTTAACAGCACAACTAATTGGTTAAAATTTTATCTTTTTTTAGATGAAATTTTAACTATTTTTTGAAAAATAATGTATTTCGTTGAAAATTTAACTTTTTAGTGGAAAATTAATCTTCTAGTTTAAAAATTTTTATTTTTATTGTTAAAATTTTATATTTTTAACTACAAATTTAACAATTCTAGTTAATGATCCATAATTTGGGTCAAAAATATATATGCTTGGTTACTAATTTCAATGTTTTGCTAAACATTCTTTCTTTTAAATTAATCTTTCTTCTTTAAAAAGTTATATTTTTGGATAAAAAATTTGTGTTGTTAAATATTAATTTTTTAACTGAAATTATGACGGTTCCATTTTTTTTAGAATCCTGTTTATTTCAAAATGTTGGCTTTTCGGTTTAAAAATGCAAAGATTTGGTTTAAATTATTTTTATCTCTTGTCTGACAAATTTCGTTGAGTTAAAGGATCAAACTTTTTGACAATAATTAATTATCCCTTTTGTTTAAAAAAACTATTCAACTGGTTTTACATCAATCAATTTTCTTGAAAATAATTTGTTTGGGATAAGACAATAAGTTTTTTCTTTGAAATGTTAATTATTCTATTTTCGGTTCAAAATTTATCTTCTTTAGTCGAAAATTTATCTCTTTTGATCGACAATTAACTTTCTGGTTAAAATGTCCATTTTCTAATAAATTCAAATTTCTGTCTTGAAAATTCGTCTTTTAGGGTATAGAATTAATTTTTTTAATAAAAATTCATATATTTGGTCGAGGATTCAACTACTATGTGAAAAATGCTTATTTTTTCTTTGAATTTAACTACTTTTGGCTTTTGTTGTTAAAAACCAATTTTTAGCTAAGAATTTAACTATTTCATGTTTGATTAAAAATTGATCTTTTTTAGTTGAAAATTATTCTTTTGGTAGAAAATTAATCTTCTTGGTTAAAAATCCATTCTTTTAGTTTAAAAATTCAGCTAACCGGTTAAAAATTCAACAATTTTGTTGCAAGTATAGCTATTTTATTGAAAATGCAAATAATTTTATAAAATAGTCTTTTCGAATAATAAATTCATCCTTTTTAGTTATAAATTATTTAAGTTTTTCATTGTTCATTGTAATTAATTATTAATTAATTGTTTGTAATTAATTTCGTTTAAAGCAATAAAAAATATTCTCATTTAAAAATCTTTTTAAGGGCATGTGACACAGCTAAATACCTATATTACCGACCACAGTTTTTCAGTTCACTGAATGTTTTTTTTGAACCTAAGAACTTTTTTTGTGAGTAAAATATCGAGCTGAAACTTCGGGAAATGTATTAGAGTGCAATAAAGTACGTTTAGGTACTGCATTTTGGTAGAAACTTCACTGAAAATTATTTCATCTTTTTTCTGAACCTCAACATTTTTTGAACGTTCGAACTTTTTTTATACATAAAATATCTGTCTCAAACTTTGAGAAATGGAAGAGCCGAAAGAAAACTACGTTTAAGTACAAAGCTTAATAATAAAAGATGTAAAAATATACATTTGGCAATCAATTCCAACGGCATCAGCCGGTAACGTTGTACACGAAAATACGAAACCTGGCGGCCACTAGGCGAGGCTCTAGAGATTTCGTATTTTCGTGTACAAC
>NC_046661.1:139268474-139273614 GCF_010883055.1 Belonocnema kinseyi | reverse complement strand
TTATTTACAAAAAAAGTTCTCAGGTTCAAAAAAACATTCAGTGAACTGAAAAACTGTGGTCGGTAATATAGGTATTTAGCTGTGTCACATGCCCTTAAGAAGCTTAATCTCGCATGGCAAGAATTTAAGTAGAAAACCTACTTTACTGACTGTAGGTACAGAAACGCTGAATTTTAAAAATCTTAATTTTTGAAAACTTTTTGAATATTGAACTAAAAAATATTATTTTTTAACTAAAAAGTTCAATAAATAAAAAGCTTTGAAAAAATGCAACTACCAAGTAACTAGATTTTTAATAATAAAAAAATGAATTTTTAACAAAAAATTTAATGAACACACACGTTTAATAAATTTTCGAGCAAAAAGTGGATTTCTCAAATTGGAAAGATAATTTTTGAAACAAACGTGAAATAATTAAAGTTTCCGTAAAAATATCAATTTTTGACAATTAAAAATTCATTTTTGACCAATATTTCACCCTGAAGAAAAATAGGTAGATTTTCAGTTGTTAAATATGATTTAAAATGAAAATAATAAATTTTCATCAAAATAGTTAAATTATCAACCTAGTAGATGAATTTTTATTAAATATTTCAATTCCTACCAAAAAGATGAATCCTCAACGAAGAAAATGAATTTTCAAAAAAGAAAATAATTGATTTTGAAATTTATTATTTTTTTTTAACCAAGAAGATAAATTCTCAACAAAAATATAAATTTTCAATGAAAAATAAAATAGTTACATTTGTATTTAAAAAATTAATATTAAACGGACAAAAAAACGAATTTTTAATAAAAAAGTTTAACTCTCAAGGAAATAGATAAATCTTCGATAAAACCAAAAACTTAATTTTTAACGGGGAAATTCAAGTTCTAACGAAATAGTAGTCTTTTCAACCAAAAAGGTGAATTATCCACTTAAAATGGATTAGTTATGAGTAAACAAAAATAGTTTAGATTTAAACAAAAAGTGGTGAAATTCAATAAATAAGACAATTTTTTAACAAAATAGTTGAATTTTGATATAAAGAAGTTAAATGTGTAAGAAAAAAAGGGAACTGAATTTTCAGTTAGAAAAATTTAATGTTAAGTCAAGAAGGCAAAAGTTTTCAATACAATAGTTAAATTATTATTTGGAACTAAAATTATGAATCTTTTGCAATAGGAACGAATTCTTTACAGAAGATTGTAATTTTTTAAAAAGTAGTTAAACTGAGAACAAAAAGTATGAATTTTCAACTAAGAAGATTAATTCTCTAAAAAAAACGACAACTTATTAATAGAATACACAGAAAATACATTTGCAACAAAAATAAACAATTTTTAACAAATAAGTTGATTCTTCAACCAAGAAAGATTATTCAGACAAGTGGAAAAAAATATTAATCAAATTGTTTAATTTTCAAGCCACAATTGCATATTTTTGACAAAAAGGTCAAATTTTCGATGAAAATAATTCAATTTTGTATAAAAGGAAACAAATACTCAACTCTAGGAGGTAATTTAGAGTATTGGTCTGATTTTTAAAGACTTCATTTTTTATTTAGTTTATTTTTTAATTTTTGCTGTAAATTAATTTATTTGTAATCATTATTTATATAGACTTACCTATAATCTGTTTCTATTTTTGTAATATTTACAACATTCTAGGACTAACAAGAAATGTTTAAAAATAACTGGATTGCAGGGTGGTGGGAAAATTTGAACTTTCCTCTATTTGGTAATAAAACTCTATATTTTTTACAGACTATGATGCTACATATAAAAAGCCAAAAAAATATTTTTTCTAAGGAACTTCGTACGCTAACTCTGATACATTTTAAATTACTTCTTCAGTCAAAAAAATCAACAAAAACAAAATCTAAATTCGAATTTTATTCATAAGTTGCCAGTTTGAGTTGACAGCTGCTACTCATGAAAATCTATAAAATTTATAAATTATAGTTCATATTTGAGAATCGGATCATTCTAATGATCAATCTTCTAATCAAATAAAAAATCCAAAATCTGTATAAAAGCGCTGCATATCATTCTGATACAATATCGGGATCAAATTGATCAACTGGAATTTAATGGGTAGGTATTAAAATAAAAAATGATAAAATAAAAAAAATTATAGTCCTTAGATGATAATAAATTAAATTATTCAGATTCAGTAGGAAGAAAGCTCATCTGTGGAAGACAGAGTCTGGGACACTGAAACGTGATAGAAGATATCGAGTGGCGCGTGTCAAAGTGCCCTCTGGATTTTGCATTTTACATGCTTCAGAACGCCCCGGTCGTGGCTAATGGCCTCGACTCGCTCGATAACATGATAAAGGAAGGAAGCCCCTCTCCACTCAAAAAAAAAAATAATAACCTTCCTTTATAAAACACAAATTAAACTGCAAGAAGTCTAAGACCAGACTCTGGGAAAAAGAGGAAAAGATAATTGGAGCCCCAGCGCTTTAATCTTGGAAATCTGAGAAAGTCGTGACCCAATCTTTAGCAGGAGGTTCTTATTGCCTCTAGCGGAAAATTTCCCACTAAAAAACCCCCACATTTGTTTTTATAGTGACATTTTTCAGAGCAGGGGAGGTTGTGGAAAGTTGGGTTAGGTTAGTGAATTTGGCTGCAGATACCGTTTAATTGTATTGCATTAGGTTCGGGTAGTTGATAGTATTAGAGTATTAGTCAGTCTACATGGGCACCGGAAGCTGCCGATTTTGAGCTAATGATACCCAAAACCGAGACACATTGACGCTGGCCAATAAGCACGGCCCTGGGTCGCCGCGTCAAAGGGATAATCCAACCCCTACTGCACCAGCTGCGGTGACATTTGCATTGCACAAACCATTTCGTCCCGGTCCTAACCCCCCCCCCCCCTCCTAGCACGACCAACACCAAGGATTCTCTCTCGAACATTGCTGTGGACACGAATTGATTTCGGAATTCAGGAGAGAACGTGTCCCAAAGGAGAGGAGTTAGAGGACTTAAGAGGAATAGCAATTGCAAATCCATATTCCAAGAATTGAGAACTTGTTTGAATAACCTCAAAGTGGCTAGAACAACCACAATTCAAGAGGGAAGTATTGCAGAATTGTTCGCAATAGTACAACTTCATTTAAGCAGCTATATCATCCCTCAAAATATTATAGCATCATGGGAAAGAGCAAAACGATTTTTAAAATTGAATTAACAAGATTTTTTAAAAGCCTTAAAGTAGTTAGAACAACTGCAGCATGAAGGGGAAACAGTTTTTAATTGTTTAAAAAAGGACGGCTTTAATTCGAGCAGTTATAGCATCCTCTAAAAGATTATAGCATCATGGGAAACCGTAAAAGGTTTTAATAGCTGAACTGAGTACTTGCATGCACAACTTCAGTTTACTAAGACTAACTGAAAAAGGATACTTAAATATTCTAATATTGTTCAAAAAGTTACAGTTTTAATATAGGAAGCGGTAGCATCCTTTCAGAGATTAAAGCATCATCGAAAGAAATAAAGATATTTTGATAATTGAATCAGAAATTTATTGAAACAACTTAATCTGGTTAGAAAATCTGCAACACGAAAAACAAATATTCCAAGATTGTTTGAAAAAATACGACTTTCATTTAAGCAACAGTAGCATCTTCTAAGATATTACAGCATCATGGGCAATCACATGAAGTTTTGAACAATTAAGTAAAAAACTCTAAGATGGTTTAAAAAAAAAAGACAACTTTAAATAAAACAGCTGTAGCATCCTTCAAGAGATTATAGAATCATGGGAAACAACAGGAACATTTTAATAATTAAATTCAAAACCTGTATGTACATATTTAACTTACTTAGAATAACCGAAACAGGAGAATGAAATATTCTAAGATTGTTTAAGAAGATACAGTTTTAATACAGAAAGCGATAGCATCCTTTCAGATATTATAACATCATCGAAAGGAATAAAAAGATTTTAAGAACTGATTCAGAAGTCTATTGAAACACCTTAAGCTGATCAAAAAAGCTGCAATACGTGAAACAAATATGCCTAGATTGTTTGAAAAAGTAAAAATTTTATTGAGGCAGCTGCAACATCCTCTAAGATATTATAGCATCATGGAAAAACACAGAAAGGTTTAAAGAATTAAATCAGAAACTGGTTTTAACAACCGTTTTGTGTTCAGTACAACTGAAATTCAAGAGGTGAATGTAGCAGGATTGTTTGCGTAAAAGCAGTTAGAACAACTGCCACATTAAACAAAAATATTCTAAAGTTGTTGAAAAAAGGACCACTTTAATTCGAGCAGCTTTGGCATCTTCTAAAAGATTATAGCATCATGGGAAACAGCATAATGTTTAAATAATTAAACTTTGAACTCGTATTAACATCCTTAAATTGCTTAGAACAACTAAAGCAGAAAAAAGAAAAAATCTAATAGGTGTAGCTTTAATATCGAAAGCAGTACCATTCTCTCACAGATTATAGCATTATCGGAAATAACAACAAAGTTTTAAGACATAAATCAGAACTTTAGTTAAACTCTTCAAGGTTGTAAGAAAAGCTGCAACATGGAAGCCATATATTCCATGTATGAAACTATAGAAAGCTCTAAGATATTATAGCATCTTGGAAAACCATACGAAAATTTGAAGAATTATATGAAAAACTTTTTTGGAACGACCTTAATGTGGTTAAAATAGCTTCAATTCGACAATGAAATATTGTAGGACTCTTTGTAAAAGTACAAACTCATTTCAGCATCGGTAGCATCTTTCAAAAGATTACAGCCTAATGGGGAAAACCAGAAAGATTTTAATAATTGAATTAAAATGATTTTTAAAAAAATCTCAAAGTAGTTAGAACAACTGCAGCATGAAAGGAAAATATTACAGCATCATGGGAAATGACAATAACATCATTTAAAAAATTTAAATACCTGAATTATTTTTATTAATATTTGTTGCACAATTATTAATATTTGTTGCACTAGGCTCTTTAAACAAGAGCCTAGTGCAACAAATATCAATATCGTTTCTGAAACAAAAGCCTCATTTAAAACTTAATAATTTCTTTCACAACCTAAAATCACTGTAGTGTCCACCTACTATTTTATTCGTTATCTTTTAAACAGAAGTTATCTACTTCTATTAATAATGTATTTTAATTTATTCCTCTTTT
>NC_046661.1:139260221-139268464 GCF_010883055.1 Belonocnema kinseyi | reverse complement strand
CAACCCACCACCCACTCTGAACGCCATCATTTTTCCAGCCTGCATCAAGTCTTTTGCTTTTAAAAGAACTCATGTTTCATAGCTTTCTATTATTAGAGTACGTGGTACACTATATATTGTGTACTTTCAGAGATCTAGAATTTAAAAATTCACCAAGGGGACGAAATGCATTTGTTTACACAAAAGGAAAAATATATTTTTCTCACACTAAGAAAGTTTTTAATTAAAAATTGTAATTCAGGAGAAAAGATTTTTTTTATTATCTGATAAAGAAATTGTTGTATTAAACATGCCAATGTAGCGAAATCCAAAATTGAGACTTTTGTTTGTTTTTAAATTATAGTTTGGAACTGAAAATTTTGAAATTTCATTCGGAAAGGAATCGTCAAAATAAAATTTTTTTCTGAAAAAAGATCTTCTCGATCGCTCGGCTGCGAATCGGACGAGAGAGCTTCCGATTGCGGGTCGGGTACTTTTCCCATTAAGCTACTATAGAGATCGAAAGAGGAATCTTGTTTAGAAACACACGCTGTATTATGCATGGTGTTATATATTCACTTAAGTCAATTTTTTAAGGAATATGTATTATCACAGAAATTATGAGTATCTTTTCCGAGTAGATGGAAATATCTCTAGTAGCTTAATGGGAAAAGCACCTGAGCGGTAATCGGAAGTTCTGTGGATCGATTCCGAAGCGATCGTGAAGAGCTTATTTCAGATAAAAATTTCTATTTTTGGTTTAAAATTTTACTAATTGTTTAAAAATGTATCATTTTTGTATAAAAATTCTGTCTTTTCTTGAAAATCCGTGTTTCTTTTTGTTAGAAAACTAATGCCATTATTTACAAAATGATCTTTTTATTAGAAATTTAACTATTTTGTTGAAAATGAGACTAGTTTAATGAGAAGTCACTTCTTTTAATGAAAAACTGAACTTCTTAGTTGAAAGTTGAACTGATTCGTTGATCATTCATTTTTTTAGTTGAAAATGTAACTATTTTGTTAAAAATTCGTTTTATGGGTCGGTTGAAAATACAACTATATGGTTGCATCTTGAACTCTTTTCTTGAAAATTACTTTTATTAACTTTTATCATTTCAGTAGAAAATTAATTTCTTTGTTTAAGAATTTTAATATTTTTTTGAAAATGCGGGTTTCTTTCCGGGAAAGAATTAATTTTTTAAACAAAGAATTATTTTATTTCTTAGAAAATTGATACTTTTAATTAAAATTTATATTTTTTTTATGATAATTCAACTATTTGAGAATGAAATTTCGCTAATTAATAATTGCAAATTAACTATCCATTTAAAAATTCAGTTATTGCTAAAAATTCATCCTTTTGTTTGAGAATTCAATATTATGGTTAAAAATTCCTCTTTTTGCTTAAATTCAACTGTTTGAGAATTCTTTATTTTTTGTTGAAAATTATTTTTTCAAGGTGAAAATTTTAGTTTTAAAATTTGGTTGAAAATTGATATTTTTTAGTTTTAAATTCTACTATTTTGTTTCAAATGTTGCAAATGTTTTTTTATAAATTTGTCTTTTTGAATAAAAAATTAATATTTAATTGTAAATATTTATTTCTCTTGGTTGAATTTTTTTTGTTTGAAAATGTAATTGCCTCGAAAAAAATCGTCTTTCTTTGGTTAAAATTGTAACCATTTTTTTCAAAATTGATCTCTTTTACTTTCTAATTCAACTATTTGGGTTTTAATGCAACTGAGTGGTTAAAAGTTATTTTCTTATTTTTGGAAATTCATCTTTTTGTGTTCAAAATGTTTCTCTTTCAGCAAAAAATGAAACTTCTTGGTAACTTTTTTTGTTGAAAATTCATATTTTCGGTTAACAATCCAACTATTTTGACAGGAAATTCCACTATTTAGTCATAAATTAAACAAATGATTAAAATTTTTTAATATTTCGAAGAAAAGAAACTCATTCTTAAAAAGTCACATTTTTTGGTAGAACATTATTCTTTTTGGCGAAAAATCTTTTATAATTATTGTAGAATTCAATTCTGTGGAAGAGCATTCATGTATTTTATTGAAGATTCGTCGCTTTAAGTATAAAAATTAATCTTGTTAGTAAAAAATGTATCTTTTTGTTTAAAAATTTAACTATTTGGTTAAAAATTCTTTTTTTTGTCGAATTCAACTGGATAAACATTCGTGTTTTTTGTGGAAAATTAATTTTTTAAACTTAAAATTTACGGATACAATTTATGGTTGAAAAATTATTTTTTGTTCAACTTAAGATCCAAATTTCTTGTTAAAAATTAATCTGTTTTGACTTAACACTAATTTCCTTGTTGAAAAATCAACTTATCCTGTATAAAAATTAAATTTTTTTAATTCATTCGAACATTCAGGTTTAGAACTCAACTCTATTTTATGTTATTTTTGTGTAAAAAAAATTAATCTACTTTTAAAAAAATTCATCTATTTGGTTCAGGATTGAAATGTTTTGCTTAAAATAAATCTTTTTCATTTTTGTGGAATTCAACTGGGTAAAATTATTTATTTTCCTGAATGAAATAATTTTTTTTAAATTAAGAATTTAACTATTCCATTTTTTGTTGTGAGCTTATATTTTTTCGATTTAAGATTCAACTGCTTTAATAAAAATTCATGTAATTTATTTTTAAAAAAGCGTCTATTGGCTCAAAAATCTAACTGATTGTTTCAAGTTTCAACAAATTTTTTAAAAATAGAATATACTTCGACATTAAAACTTAAAAATTTGAAATTTTTAATATTTAAGTGATTATGTTATTTAAATTAGTAATGATTACTAACAATAATAGCTACTACTATTTTATTTTTATTTTTCTTACCTTCAGGAATTTTTTTTTAAATTCATTCACTTGCTGTCAAGTGTTGAGTAAATGTATTCAACAATCAATTACTAAATTGATGAAATACCACCTTTTAGTAGAATATAACGTAACCTGTCGAAGCGTGACGGGACATAAAAGCAAATTAATGGAAATGGAGCAGTCGACATTTGTAATAATTCATGGAATCGACTCAATGGCTCTATTATGCGTTTGGCGCAGTAGATTTACGTCAACAATCTGTCACGTGCAGACAGCAGTTTTACATAACGTTGAGTTGCATAATGTCAATTTCTATAGGATTCTTCTCCATTTTTTCCTTTTTTCTAATTAGACCATAATCAGGAACAGTGCAAAAATACGTATATTATTTATTAATAAATTAAATCGTGCTCCGTTGACAGTTATTAAAAATGTAAAAATATATAAAAATTTACCATGTTATTTTAATTTAAATATTAAAAATATTATCACTCACTCATTTATTGAGAAATTATTATTTTACTTTAATCTTAAGTATGGCAGAGTAAAAAAATTAAAATTTATATTAAAACATAATTTTTTGCTCCATTTACCCATTTTATTATTAACAATTAATTAGCACTGTAGTAAACTGTCTACTGCCATGGCCGCACAGTGAGGCGTATCTGGTATCTACAGCCCCTGCCAGAATTTCACATTTTTTCGACTTTTTAGCTGTTCGTCCATCAATGTTACTTACTTTCAAGTTTCTAGAAAAAAATCAAGACGAAAGATTTTAGTCCAGGCTCGACACGAATCGGGAGAAGATTCTAGAAAAGATTCAAGATTAGATTCAAAACAAGATTAAAACGAGATTTAGGATGCGATTCGAGACAAGATTCAAGACAAGATTTGGGACAAAATTCGGGACGAGATTTCAAATAGCAAAGACGAGAATCGAAATCAGACTAGGACCAAGTCAATTCTTGAGACTATACAAGTTTTGAAACAAGAATCGAGTCAACATTCGAGTCAAGATGACATTCAAAATATTATTCAAAAGAAGATTCAAGCCTAAACTCGATACGATAGTGCAAGCAATATTCAAAACGAAATACCAGACAAAATAAGAGACAACAATCAAGAGAATATTCAAGACGAGGCTTGATAAAAGTCGTGATATATATATATTTACAATCTTCATTTTTCGAGACAACAGGCAACAACCGTTCTAGGTGAAACGGAAAATTTTGAGCTTTTAGTACTTCAGGCCCGAGACAAGGCGGAATTCAAAATCATATTCGAGATAAGGTTGGAGAGAAGATTCCAGACAAGATTCAAGTCAAACTTTAAATCAAGACGAGATTCGAGACATTATTTGAGACTAAACTCGATACAAAACTCGAAACAATATTCGAAAGAAAATTCAAGACGACATAAAATACGAAAATCAAGAGAAGCTTTCAGACCAGGTTCAAGATCAGATTCGAGACGAGATTCGAGACAAAAGTTTCAAAAAGACGTAAATTAGCCCTTAAGTACTAGACCGGGTCCCAGAGACCGAGACGTTTTCTTCAGCAGTGTTTTTTCCAAAAAGTTTTAACATTTTTTGCAAAATATTTATTATATACAATTCATTTTCATATATAATTTTATAGTTTTAATTTTTAAACTATGAACAATAATGAACAAAAAATTAATGAGTCGAGGCCCGACACGAGGGAGGATTCAAAAGCATAGTTGAGATAAGATTGGAGACAAGATTCCAAAAAAGATTCAATACGTGATTTCACATATTTGCGGGAAATTGGAAAAGAAAATTGAGAGGAGAATATAAATGAGTCAAGATTTGAGGCTAGACAAGATTTGACACAATACGAGTCAATACGAGATTCAAGACATTGCTCGATAGAATATTCGACACTAAACTCAATGAAAGACTCAAAACAATACTTTCCAGAAATTTCAAGACCAGATAAGAGACAGAAATCGAGACGAGATTCGAGACCTGTTTTGAAACCAGATTCGAGATGAGATTCGATACAAGACTTTACAAAAGTAGTAATTTAGCCCTTATGTGCTAGAAAGAGTCTCAGGGACCCGGACTTTTTTTCAGCAGTGCTTTAAAAAAAATTCTGATCTTTTGCAAAATATTTATTATTTATTTCAGTTTAAAGTTTGCTTGGGTATCCTGTACTTGTTCTGAGTAAAACGGAAAATTTTGAGGTTATAGGCGAGACTCAAAGGTATATTCAAAACAAGATTCGAGATAAGATTTGAGGCGAGGTTTCTGAGTGTTAAAGCGGAATTCTAGGCAAAAATCAAGAACAGGCTAGGAGCAAATCAATACTTAAGACTAGACGAGATTTTAAACAAGACTTAAGTCAAAATTCCAGTCAAGATGAGATTTTATACAGTATTTGAGACATATTCAAGAGAACATTCCAGGCTAAACTTGATACGAGACTCGAAAAAATATTCTAGGCGAAATTCGAGACAATAATTTAGACGATATTCGAGACAATAATCAAGTCGAGATTCAAAAATAGTTTCGAGACGAGACACTAAACAATGTTTAATATGAGAATTGAGACGAATATCGAGGCCAGGATCGAGTCGAGATTTAAAACCAGATTCGAGAGAAAATTTGAGGCGAGACTTGAGACAAGTCGTGATGGAAGCCGAGGCTCAGGACAAGGCGAGATTCAAGATCACATTCGAGAACATAATGGAGACTATATTTAAGACATCAAAAATGAAACTTAATACGACGTTTGCGATAAGTTTCAAAAGGAGACTTGAGACGATATTCGAGTCAAGCTTTAAGACTACATATTAGACGAAACTCGAGACTCGAGACGAGAATAAAGAGAAGATTTCACACCAAATTTGATCATGGACGAGATTCAAGATTAAGCTCGAGATGAAACTCGTAACAATGTCCAAGACAATATTAGTCAGGGAAACAATATTAAAGATAAAATTTGAGACGAGATTTGAGTCGAGACTAAGGACGCGGCGAGATTAAATATGATTAAAGGACTCAAGGCAAGGTGGGATTCAAGACTAAATTCGAGACGAGAATAGAGACTAGATTTTAAATGATATTCGAGGCGATACTGAAGGCGACGTTCAACTTGAAACTTGTAGACGAAAATTACTACGCGCTAAAATAGTTAAATTAGTACAATGAGCGGATTTAATTAAAGATTATTTTGCAATTGTTTGAACAAAAATGGTTAAAATAATTTATTTAGATCTACGAGTTACGGAAAATAAATAGGTTATTTAATTTTTCTGAAAAAAAAACATCAAGCTCATGTGTTGCAACATCCTTTTATTGTTGGTAAACGCCATTATTTTTGTTTAGTTATAAATAAAAATGAATAAATGTTATCACAACATTAAATTATTAATTTGTAAATTTTAATTTTAATAATCGATGTTGCGGAATATTTGAAACCTTTTAATTGTAATAATATACAAACAAACTGAAAACAGTCACGGAAAGTGATATTTAAGCAGTATCTTAACCATTACAAATATTGAACATTGAAAATTGTCTAGGCTCACCAAAATTCTGTAAAGGTAACATAACATAATTTATAACAATAACAAATATTGTTTCGGCAACCGAAATTTTATCATGTAGCATAAATATTTTCGATGACTCTAGACGCTTCGCATATTGAACAAACAAAAGACGATGATTATTTCATTCTAAGTAATCGCAAAGTAATCATTTACGTTATTTTATCAGTACGATAATAAATACTTAGATTTTTTAGATAACAAACAAGAACATTGTAAATTACGAATATTTTATTTAGTTTCACAAATGATCTA
Source organism: Belonocnema kinseyi (assembly GCF_010883055.1). Classification (NCBI taxonomy): domain Eukaryota; kingdom Metazoa; phylum Arthropoda; class Insecta; order Hymenoptera; family Cynipidae; genus Belonocnema; species Belonocnema kinseyi. The sequence continues at coordinate 139,261,821 of NC_046661.1, read as the reverse complement.
CTTTTACGACTCGAAGAAATAAAATTTCTTCTGACTTGTTGTGAGCCATGTGTAGAACAAAGTTGAGTGTTTCAATTCTTTGTATCATATTGTCACAAGGAATTCTTTTTTTATCATACGGACAAGCTGAAATTAGTAAGTAACAGAAGGTGGTGTAAAAAATATTAAATCCGAATTTTTATTATCAAGATTTTCCGAATGATCTTGTTTTGTTTTGTTGATTCATCTTTTGATTTGCTGCACTTAGTAGTTTAGAAAATTACATTGCACAAAGGAAGATGATCAGCAAAGGCTGAAAGTGTGTGTTTCTTTGATGGTGGTACACCGAAGTAATTGCGTAAGTTTCCAAAAATTTATTTAACGAAAAAAATAATACAGAGAATTCATTTTTTTAACTCAGAATTGATCTTATCATCGCCATAATAGTATTTTCGCATCATTTAATATCAATCATTGTACCTATGATGAGCCAGAAAGAAGGTCAGAAAGCCTATCCTAATAACAAAATGTCAAAACAGAAAATTCGTGTTATTGATGAAAAAGGAGAAAAAATAGTTGTTATGGTTATTTTTTTAGTCCTATTGTTGTTAATAACAAATTAGTTGGCGTTATGTCTTTAAGTGGAGTTTTAGGTAATTGCCAACTTGATGTTTACTTACATGTAGGCGTTCCCAAATACAGAGATTAGATTACTTCATATATAAAAGTAAAACATGTATAATATTTAAACTTCGAAAAACTAAAGCCTATTTATAAATTATTATAATTTGACCATTTCTTTTATACTATTTTGTCATTATAATAAATTATGTTGTGAATTTTGTCATCTACCAGACATAATATATAATGCTTTTATTACAAATAATTATAATAGTTATATGTAATACAAGGACCCTAAGTTCAATCCACTTCAATCTATTCGAATGAAATCCAAGCAAATCCATTCCAATCCAATCTACTCCAATTAAATCCACTTTAATCAAATTAAATATTTAAGCAAATAGAATTTGTTTAAATAATTTTTTTTCTCGAAAATTTTGGTTTTCCCCAAAAAGATTATCACTATTAATCCAGTAGAATATTTATTCACATTGGTTAATTAATTTGTTATTGTTTAAAGAAATGTAATTTATTTAAACAATTTTTTCGAAAATTTGTCTTCTTTTTCTTTAAAAATTATTACTATTAGCCTAGTGGAATATTTATTAACATTAATGAATTAATTTTCAATTGTGTAAACAAATGGAATTTGTTTAAATAAAAATTATCAATATTTCTTCAGTGGAATATTTATCAACATTGTTTAATTATTTTATTTAAACAAAATTTTCTTTACTAAAAATTATTACTCAAATATAACTGATAAATTTGTTATTATATTAATTATAAATCAGTGATTAAGTATTACTGATAAATATTCCACTAGACCCACAGTAATCTTTTTTATTTTTAAAAAATCGAAAGGAAATAAATAAATACATGCTTTGGATTTAAAAAATTTAATCGTTGATCCTTGAGGGCAACCGAGCTGAGTCCCCTGCGGGGGCCCCTGTGGGACATCCATATTGTGAGAGTTCGAATATCAGAAAAGTGTCATCCA
>NC_046661.1:139186802-139260121 GCF_010883055.1 Belonocnema kinseyi | reverse complement strand
AAGTCTGAACTCATGAAACCTTAAAATTAGTATTGTCAAAAAATATACGTCCTTTGAATTTAAAAAATTTTAATCGTTGATCCGTGAGGGTAACCGAGCTGGGTCCCCTGCGGGGGCCCCTGTGGGACATCCATATTGTGAGAGTTCGAATATCAGAAAAGTGTCATACTCTTTTTGACAGAAATGCATTACTTGTAAGTCTGAACTCATGAAACCTTAAAATTAGTATTGTCAAAAAATATACGTCCTTTGAATTTAAAAAATTTTAATCGTTGATCCGTGAGGGTAACCGAGCTGGTTCCCCTGCGGGGGCCCCTGTGGGACATTCATATTGTGATAGTTTGAATTTTAGAGAAGTGCATCTACTTTTTGACAGAAATGCATTTTTTCAAAGTCTGAACTCATAAAACCTTCAAATTTGTGGTTTTGGAAAAATATTCACCCTTTGGAGTTTGAAATTTGAATCGTTGATCCGTGAGGGCGACCCAGCTGAGGCTCGGAAACTCTCTTAGAAGTCTTATCAGCTTTTTGTTGCAATTTTTTCTGTTTTCTAAAATTATATCTTTTTACTATAAAATCAATTTAGATTTTCTCAGGTATCTTAAATAACGTATTAAATCGAAACCTTTCGAAAATACCTCAAAAGCTACCGAATTTTATTTTAATATCTTTAAAAATCCACATTTTATTTTTAGAATCTTTAGAAATTATAAATTATTTTTCATTTTTTTAAGCTTCCAAAAATCGCTTGAAACGGTTTCATTTTTTTCTAAAACTTTCAATGAATTCTGCGCAATTAAAAGAAATTCCCTCAAAATCTTCCAGATTATTATATTGACATTTTTTGAAATCTCTTTAAATATTCGCTTAAAATTAATTTTTCAAAATAAAAATTTATTTTCAATATTTGAAGGAATCTCAATAACTTTTTTTAAATTTTTAAACCTTCCGAAATTCTTGAGAAAATTCTAAAGTTTTTTTTTAAATCTTGAAAAATGTACATTTTGTTTTAAATTTTTAGAAATCTTTTCATGTTTTAAATTATTTTTGAACTTGTTAAAAATTTCTAAATATCTCTAAAGCTGATTCCAATTTTCTTCAAATTTATAATTGTTCAATTATTAGTCATAAATTAAAATTTTATTTTATTTCAAATTCTACCTAAGTATCATGCTGAAATTAACTTTTCTAAATAAAAAAATGATTAAAAATTTCCCTGGGAATCTTAAGTAAATTTTTGTACTATCTTGCAAACCTTTCAAAATCCTTCAAAGTTTTACAATTTTATTTTAAAATTCTAATTATTTCCTTATCTTACTTACATTTTTTTCGAAAAGAATAAATTTTTATCTGTTATTTACAAATTGTGATGTTATAATTTCAAGCTTAGCTCTCTGAAATTATAACGATTCAAAACTTTTTGTATCAAACAATTCAGTTTCGAATTGCTTCATTTTTAATATTTTTTTTAGAATTATTCATTTTAAATACGCATTAAAAAACTGCTGAATATTCAAAAATTGCTCTTTTTCATAGAAGACAGACGAATTTTCCTGTAGACAAATGCCTGATTAATGCATTTGTTCAATAAATTTGTTTATACTATAAACATTTATAATCTAAAGAAAATTTTTATAATATAACATTGTTTCTAGTCAAATCTCTTCCAATACAACTTGAAAAAACGTATAATTATGAAAAATCGTAGATAAAGTTTTTCTAACAAAAATTTTTTTTATTTGTTAAAATAATTGTAAATCTGATTTGAAAATCAAGCTCGATTTAGTTTGATTTGCTACCCAACATTTGCATTCTTATACCATTTTTAAATTTTTTTAATTTTTCAAATAAGAGTTTCATTTTTATCCAAAAAGATTCCAATTGACTTTTCAACAAACAAATACAAATTTTAAACAAAACGTATATTTTATAGCAAAGAGTTGAATTTTCCATAACGCAGTTGCATTTTTATTTAAAATAAATGTTATATTTATAATAAAAAAGATGAACTTTTAAATCAAAAAGACAAATTTTCAGAAAAAAAACAGTTTTCAACTAAAAAATATTTTTTTGAATTTGCAAACAAAAAGGATGTCCTTTTAATAAAATTGTTGTATTTTCAAACAAAGAGATTAGAGGTAAGATTCAAAACGAGATTTTAGACAATACTCAAGTCGAAATTCGAGTCCATACAAGATTTGATACGAGATTCGAGACTAAACTCGAGACGAGACTCAAGACATTATTTGAGATGAAATTCGAGACAGTAATAAATTCAAGATCCTTTTCAAACATTTTTACACAACAGTATAATAACCTGTGTACTTTTTTAAACTTTTAACGAAATAAGAAAAAATAAAATTATTGACAAATATTAAGAATGTTTTAATTTACGTAGTTTATACACTGTCGGTACCAATTAAAAGTGTTACGTTAAAAAAATGGTCTGTACCAACAATAAGATTTCTTGGAACAATCTGACATGAATTATGCTATATTCTAAAATATTTATTTAAAATTTTTTAAATATGTCGAAAAAGAATCTGGAAGATTTTAAAACAATTTTTTAAATAATAAATTATTCCTTAACAAATTAAAATTTCTTTCAAACAATATGTATATTTGACACATGGATGATTTCAGCTCTTTTCGACGCCTATGAAGCAGGGCTAAGGCTCTACTTGTTATACAGCCCTAGGGAGTAAAAAATACTTTTAACTCCCTAGGGCGTAAAGTGACGTGAGAGCTGAATAATGAAAATTATACAGCTATGAGCTCACATTTTATGATAATCATTCCACTCACCGTAAAAAATTTAATTTTTGGTCATTATTGCAATTTACTTAATTTACCTGTAAAAGTACCATAAATTACCAAGAATTTTCTGTACATTTTCGGAAATTTATGAACGTTTTTAAATTGAATTTTGCGACATTTATGGTAAGTGAAATTTATGGTATTATGATAACTCGGAAGTTGGAGCGCGCCTAGGGCGCGAAACTGTTGGTTCTCACGCTTCGCGCTCGATGTTGTATTTATCTCGCGCTTCGCGCTCGATTATGTATTTACCTCGCGCTACGAGCTCGGTCTTTATGTTTTCGCTTATTCTTACGCAAGCATTTTAAAATTAAGACTCAAAACATCCACCATTGTAACTTTGTGATTGTGAATTCTCTTTCGTTAAAAAGGCTTAGCTCGAGAGTTTGAGCGCACCTACGACACGCGGCTGAGGGCACTCGCACTCCGCGCTTAGTCTTTGCATTTCTTCCGCATTCGAGCACATACCTTTTGAAATAAAAGGTGAACGGACCGACAACTGTAATTTTGTGATTGTGAACTCTCTTTTGTTAAAGCTCTTTTGGCTTTACCAAACATTTTCTACATTATACACAACACTTTTATATCAATTATTATTTAATGTTTTTTACGATTGAATAAAAACTACTGCGCATCTGCATAGGGTCTAATACAGGAACCTATATAGGTTCCTATATATGAGCCTATGTCCTCTTTCGTCTTTTCTGTGCTTTTTGTAAAAAGTTAATTTTTTAATTTTTAATCTTATGTTTTACGATTAAAAGAAAATCTACTCGTCCTATCTTAAAATAATTAATAATAAATTAATAGATCTTTTTATTCGAACAACTTTTTTCCAGTTCATACCTTGCGTCGTTTTTTCAAACAAATTTAATATTTTTATTTTTAATGTTATTTTTTACGACTAAAGCAAAAACTAACTGTCCTATCAAAAATTATAGCTCTTTTTAGGATGAACAAGTTTTGTCTCATTTTTTCTCGTAGCTTATATCGAAAAGTCATTCATTCTTAATTTGCAGTTCTTTTCAGGGCGTGCAATTTTAGCTTTTTCATTTTTTTTTCGTAACTTGCATAGTTTGACCAAAAAAAATGGAATTTTTGGATTTTTCATTATTTTTGGTACGATCAAATTTGGAGTGTTCAACTTCTCGACCAAATTAAGAAAGTTTGTTTTTTTGGATTTTGAAAATGCGCTAAGTCTGATCATTTTCTTCTTATAAGAAAAAGTCAGAAGGATCAATTGTTTGAGGTTTGAAGTACTATAAACAACCGTGCATAGAATTTATACATCTTGAAAAAATATGGTTTCAAAAATTTTTCGTACGATGAAATTTTGAATTTTCAACTTTTTGACCAAATTGGAAAAGTTGTTATCATAATCTTGTAGGGCTTTCAAAAGGCAACTTTTTTTTTTCTAGACTTTTTTTCGTATCATGCGTTGTTTGGCTTAAATCGTTCATTTTAATTTGTTTTTCAGAATTTTGAAAATGCCATAACTCTAGTAATTTTTTATTTTTCAAGAAAAGTCACAAAATGAATTGTTAGATTTTTTTAATTCTATGAATAACCGTATAGAGAATTTTAGAATTTTTAAAAAAATTATCTCAAAAATATTCAAAATGTACCCACTTTTTGAATTTTCATTCAAAATGGCTGTCGAACGAACTGACCTTTAGTTTAGGACTCTAAACGAGTGTACCAAAGGGCAATCTAATAGATTAATTTTTTCTAAAATTATCCTGTACACAGACAGACACATTAGAAAAACCTGCTTTTCAGATTCAGGGGATCACAAAGCGTGCACATTTGACAAAAATTGGGGGGGGGGGTCGAACTTAACACAAATCTACTACCTTCTCTGATGAGAATGTAAAAAAAGATAATTTGCCTGACATTGTCAAAAATGTTCAAAATTGAAATTCGAGTAATTTCCGTAAATTACCAAAAAAAGCCATAAATTTGCGTAAATTTATAAAAATGTGTAAAATTGAATTTCTGGTAAGTTTTGTAATTTATGGTAAATTACTATATTTATCCGTAAAATTACTATAAGTTAACACAAATTTCCAAAGATTTATAGAAATTTTCAAATTGAATTTTGGACAATTTATGGTAAGTTACCATTAATTACCTGTAATGTTACCATGAATTACCAAACAAATCATAAATTTGCGGGAACTTATAAAAATGTTGAGTAATTTATGGTAATGTACCATATTGACCTGTAAAATTATTATAAATGACCAAAAATGTGTGCACATTTTTTTATTGAATTTTAGGCAATTTATGGTGAGTTACCATAAATTACCCTTAAAATATATCCTGGAAAATATTTTCTTGAACAATTTTTCGAGTCTCGTCTAGAGTTTAGCCTTGAATCGCGTCTATGCTAAAACATTGTTTCGAATCTTCTTCTAAATCTCGCCGCGTCTTGAATTACGTCTCGAATTTCGTCTTGAATATTGTTTCGAGACTTACTTGGAATCTGGTCTTCAATCTCGACTCCATTCTTGTCTCAAACCTCGTCTCGAACATTTTTTCGAGTCTTATCGAACCTTGTCTCGAATCTTGACCTAATTCTTGTCTTTAATCTAGACTTGAATCTTCAATTAATTCTTGTCTAGAATTTCCTCTCAAATGGTTGGTTGAAAATTCAACAATTTCCTTGAAAGGACATCCTTTTTGGTTGTAAATCCAACGAAATAGTTTTTGTATGTAAACTCCTTTTTCTGAAAATTTGTCTTTTTGATTTAAAAATTCACCGGTTTTAGTATAAATTTCATTCTTATTTGACAAAAATGCAATTATTTGGTAGAGAATTTAACTATTTTGTTAAAAAATCATCTTTTTTGGTTAAAAAAAATTCGTCTTTTTGCATTTAAAATGACATTTTTTCGTAGAAATTGATTTTTTGTTAAAAAATTCATATTTTGATCTTGAAAAGTCAACTGGAATACTTTTTTCACGAGAATTCGATTATTACAAAAAGATTTAATAAAATTTAATATTTTGGTGTTAAAAAGAGAACTGAAATGTTTTCTGAAAGATTCAGAAAAATCATTTTGTTAAGAAATCATTTTTTAAAATATTTTAGTAGAAAATTCATCTTTTTGTTCAAAATTTTAAACATTTTGTGAAAATTAATATTTTTTAATTAAAAATTTATCTACTTGGGCAAAGTTCAAATAAATTGTTTAAATTTCAGCTTTTTTGTTTTAAAAAATCGTCTTTTTGGATTAAATATTCCAATTTCTTGTAGGAATTCATTTTTTGTTAAAAAGTTCATAATTTAATCTTGAAAGGTCAACTGGAATATTTTTTTCACGAGAATTCCAATACTAAAAAAAAATTTTTAATTTAACTATTTGGTAGCGAATTCAACAAACTTATTTAAAAGTCATTATTTTGGTTGAAATTCTGCTGTTTTGTTGAAACTTGAAATATTTCGTAAGAAATTTACTTTTTTTAATTTTAAATTTTGGTGTTAAAAAAATAACTGAAATTTTGTCTGGATTAAAACTCATCGCTGTAAAGAGTTTTTTTTATTAAAAATTTGTCTGTTTTATAAGAATTTTCGTCCTTCGGGTATAAAAACTCAATCTTTTTAGGTGAAAAAATTGGCCTTTGGTGTGAAAATTCGACTTTTTGTAATGAAAATTCAATTCTTTTCCTAAAAACTTATTTCATTTTTCAAAATTCATATTTCGATCATTTTTTGTATGAAAATGCAACTATTTGGTTTAAAATTCTTCTTCTTTATTTAGGTATTCAAAAATGTTGTCTAAAAGATTTAGTTAAATCACTTTGTAAAGAAATCTTTTATTCATACTTTTAGTAGAAAATTGCATGTCTTTGTTTGAAAATTTAAAAATAAAATTGCTTCAAAAATTGTACCGAAAATGCAACTTTTTGTTTAAAAATTCTTTTTTACTTAAATATTCAAAAATGTTGTCTGAAAGATTCAATTAAATCACTTTATAAAAAAAATTTTTTAAATTTATATTTTTAGTCGAAAATTCATCTCTTTGGTTGAAATTTCAAATATTTTAATGAAAATTAATATTTCTTAATTGAAAATTTAACTACTACATTGTCAAAATTCATTCTCTTTGGTTAAAAAAATACACTTTTTGGTTTGAAATTTCAATTTTTCACAAAAACTTATTTCTTCTATAAAAAATTCATTTTTCGATCTTTTTAAAAATAATAATCCAACTTTTTAATTGAAAAATAGTCTTTTTTTCTTAATTATTAGAAAATTTTGTTTTAAAGATTTAGTTTAATCAATTTGTTAAGAAATAATTTTGTTAAACATTTTTATTTTTAGTAAAAATTCATTACTTTGGTTGAAAGTTTAACTATTTTGTTGGAAATTAATCTTTTTGGATTGAAAATTTAACTGCTTGGGTAAAGTTAAACTATATTTTCAAAAATTTATTTTTTTGATTGAAAGCTTATGTCTTTGGTTGAAAATTTAACGGCGTAATTTAAAACCCTTCTTTTGTTTAAAATTAGTTTTTTAACTGTTGTTTACGGCAAAATTTAACCATTATTACGCACCTGTGTCAAGATTTAAAAATTAAAAGTATCAAAACTGAGCAATTTTAAATTTTATGTAATCCAATTCTGAATAAATTATTCAAATTGAGGTAATTAAGATAAGTTTTTTTAAACGTATATCTTCATTGATTTTTACATATTTACATTTGTGTTTGCACATAATAGTACAATGCTGTAAAATGAACAAACTTCTGAGCAAGTACGAATAGATTTTATTTTCAGAAAAAAATAATTTTAATTTGTAACAAGCCCCATAAAGTTATCACGTATTTGCCATAAAAAAGATGTTTTTTTAAATTGTATTTGAGTCTCGCCTATATTATTAGGTATATCAATCTGACCTTTTTTTCTAATAATTAGCCATGAAATACAAAACAATAATTAATTATTGAATTTCAACACCAAAAGTCTTTTTTATAGGATCCCCCAAAAAGCCCCATAAACGAAAAATTAGTTTTACCAGTTTTTTGGCAATATCTATAATTTTGTTGCTTATTTTGTATGACAATTTGTTTCCAATAATGATTTGGAATTATTTATGAAAATAATATCTCCTTAGAATAATGCTTAGAAGTTATAATTTTTCCATAATTTTGCAGTTTTATCACCTTTTCCAATTAATAAAAAATAATAAATAAACTTTAAAGAGAAGCATTTGGAACAGCAATCTATTTCTTTTGCGGAAATTTTTTTTTTTAAGTATAAAATTGAAAACTATTCATTTATTTATTATTTGGATTAGACCATTTCAATTTATTTATATGAGTATATTGACGAAAAGTGTATCGTTCTAAATTTTAATTTTTTAAACAAAACTGTAACTTAGCCTATTTGTTTAAATTTTTAAATGATTAGAAACCGATTAAAAATGTCTTATTTCAGAAAAAATAAAATAATGTTCAAAAAACTATTTTTTAATGACGTTCATTAAATAATTGTTCTAAATTAAAAATACGCAGAAAAACTAAAATTTTTTTAACAAAATCGCAAACTTCTAGCTTTCATCTGAGAGAATTTAATTACAAACATTACAAACAAATAAAAAAATATATAATAAAAAATAATTGAATACAAATAAATATAATAAACAAAAAAATTTTTCAAACAATTGATTTTAATATTTAATTACAATTAAAAAATAATACCTAATGTATGATTTAAAGTATCAAAAATAAAGTTGACTAAAAGAAGGTTGAAAATTCCGGTATTTATTTGAAAATGAATCTTTTTAATAGAAAATTATTCTAAGTTGTTCACGAAAATAGATCTACACATTTTTAATAAATTACTTTTTCAAGGACGCGTAGTTTTTGGTTTAATTGTAAAAAATAATACAAAACAAAATTTTTTTCGGAAAAAAAGCAAAAAATATTTCAACAAATAAATAGACAAAAGTTTCTCACGAATGAAAGATCGAAAAATTTGTTACAAACAATTTGTTACTAAGAAGTTTAGTTTTTGTTTTAATTATGAAAAACATTACAAATAAACAAATTAAAATTTTGGAAAAGAGACATGAGATACAATAAAATCTTTAATAACAAAATCATTTTTAAATTGGATCCTAAAATTTGCTTTACACATTTTTTTCTCACGAGATACGTGATGAGAATATGTTCGTTAAAGCTCAAGAAGCTTCAGCAAAAGAGAATTCACAATCACTATATTTCATTAAGGTCCCATTTTTTTAGTTTAATATTCAATTATTTATCTCAACATCAATGTATTTTTATAAAAATTGATCTTTTTGGTAAAAAATTAATCTTTGTGGAAAATCTATCGTTTTAATTAAAAAATTAACGTCCGTTTGGTGAAACCTTTAAATATTTTGTTGAAAACTATTTTGTTTTCTGGTGGTAAATTATACTATTTATTTGAAAATTCATGTATTTTGTTGAAAATTCGCGTTTTTTTTCATAAAAATTGAATCTCCTTAGTTAAAAACTTTTCTTTTTTCAGAGCTTATCACTTGGACTGAAAATTTTGCTATTTTGTTAAATATTATCTTTTTGTTGAAACTTCAGGTGTTTAACTGAAAATGTTCCCTTCTTTGTTGAAAATTCCACTACTGGGTTGAAATTTGAACTAATTTGTTGAAAATTAATTTTTTTCAGATTCATCCTTCAAGTCAAAAGTTCAAGTCTTTGATTGAAGATTGGACTATTAGAAAAAAATTTATACCTTTTGATCAAAGTTGGATTTTTTAATAAAAAAATTCGTCCTTTTTATTAGAAAATCATGATATTAGTAAAAGATTTATTATTTGATGTAAAAATTTATTTTTCTGGTTAAATATTTAAATATTGTGTCGAAAATTCTTTTTTCAGGTTGAACATTAATTTTTTTAATTAAAAATTAAATTAAATTAAATTAAATATTTAATTGAAATTAAAATTTTTTAAAATAAAATTTAAGATTTTTTAAATTGAATATTTGAATATTTCGTTCAAAATTTCTTTAATTTTTTGAAAGTTTTAGTTAAAAATTTAACTGGTTTGTCAAATATTTATTCTTTGTGTTGAAGATTTATAGTTTCAGTTAATTTTTTTTTGAAAATTGAGTTATTTGATGAATAACTCACATATTTTATCAATTTATTTTATTCCCTAAGAATCACTAGAAATTTTCTGAATTCCTTAGAATTCCATGAAATCTTTTAAAAATTTGGTAATCTTGTATGATGGAAAAACTTTGCTTGCAAATATCGGTTATTTTTCAAACTATTTGGAAATATGTTTTAATGTTTCGATATCTTTATAAATTTTCTCATGGAATTTATCTGAAAAAATAAAAAATAATTTCAATTTTCAGAAAAAAACAATCACAAGAAAAAATTTCACTTTCTAGAAATTTTAAACATTTTCCAAGCCTTTGTATTTTTGGAAACCTTACTTGAAATTTGTCTAAAATTTTGAAATATTGCAAAATGGAAACATTTTTCTTTAAACTGCTGTTTCAATCATTTAAAAAAATGAAAAATCACTTCAAGCTTAACCAGGGAATATGAGAAAATTTGGTATTCCCTAAAAACTTAAAAATTCTTTTAAAAAAAATTTATATCGCACCCTTCAAAAAATTTACATTAAAAAAAATTCGTAATTTTTTGAAAGTTCTGAATGAGCTTCAAATGCTTTTCAGACTTTTGAATTTTTCTTGAATTCGCTCAAATTTTTTCTAAAATTTCCTAATCTTGCAAAATCGAACAATTTTCATTTAAAATCTTGGTTTGAAATCTTCTTGAATTTTCTCTCATAATTTGTTTTTGAAAATATAAAATCATTTCAAATTTCACCAGGAAACACAAAAGAATTTTTTTTTCTCTATCAAAATCAAAAAGTTCTTAAAACATTTATTTCCTGAATATTTCAAAATTCTATATTAAAACAAGGTGTAACCTTTACAGGTTCTGAAGGCCCTTTGAATATTTCTAAAACTTCTACTTTTTTTTTTAACTTACTCGAATTTTATCTGTATATTCAAATCTTTCCTAAACAATTAAAAAGAATTCTCTTTAAATAATTCAGATCCTTTTTTGTCAGGTTTCGAAATCTTTTGAATTTCTTTATAATTTTTTTCAAATATTCTGTTCAGATTTAATTTAAAAAATAAAAAATCGTTTGATAATTTCCTCGAAATGTAGAGAGAATTTTTTCGTTCTCTTAAAACCTTCAAAATAGTTAAAAATCTTCTTTTTTTGAAATCTTCAAAAATCTCGGTTTTGTTTAAATTTTTTTATATCTTCTCAATATTAAATTTTGCTTTGATAATTTTAAAATTCTTCTCTGTCTACTTTCAGATGTCTTTACTCAAGATTAGATTAACATTATTCGTTAATAAGATTTATATAATATTTAATTACAAATTTTTATGAATTAAAATCACTGACAACCTAATTTTAACTAAATTTAAAAAAAAAAACTTTTTTTCTCTGACTTTCAATGTCCATACTTGGCATTTGTTTATGTAATTTTTTCTGAAATTAATAAAAAATATCGGATAATAAATAGTTATGATTGAATTTTATTTTTTGTATTAAAGTAAAACATTTTAACTTAAAAATGTAATTTAAAAACAAAAAAATTCATACAAAAGACTTTTTGTTAATTTAATTTATTTATAACAATTAACTGAAGAGATAATAATTTTGTTGGTTTAAAATACTCATGTGCATTCATTAGAGCGATACTAAATAAAGGAAAAATTTCCCACGAAAATAAAAGAAAGACTTTTTTTGCTATTTGTATCAAAATAAATATTTAAACTGACAACAATTAAAAAATAGGACGACCCATGCACTAAAAAGAATATTACTTTTTTGGTCCAAAGTACAGCTTGCAGATGTTTACCGCCTGCAACAAATAAATTTGAAAAAAGTTGATAAAATATCAAAGAAAGTTGAAAAGCCAGTTTTTCTTTAGTTTTTCAATTTTTTCATAAATAAACAAATATGACGAAAAAATTTTTTTAAATTCTATTTGATGTTCCCTGTGCTTATCAATAATAGCAAAATTGTTTTTATGACCTAGGTTTCATAGATTTATATTGGATTAAACTATTTCATGATGATGCAATTAATAAAAAAAATTCTGTATAAAAAATTGTTTGTTGAAAATGTGTTTTCTATCAATTTTAATAATTTTGTGTTTTGTAAAGTTCTATTGCATTAAATTTGGATTGAATCAATATTATAATGAAAAAAATGTCTCCTAAGATTATTCTTGTTAATATTTTTATAAACAAATGCATTATTCTAGCAATTGTCAAGAGAAAAATTCGCGTTTCATGTTAAATTTTTTTAATTCAGAACAACAGGACAATTCCAGAAAAATTCCTGATTTTTTCATAAATTTCATTATTTTTTATTTTTTGTTTAATAAGCAAATGCATTATTCGGGCATTTGTCGACAAACAAATTAAAATTGTCATTCTCTAATTCAAAACACTGAAATTAGAAAAAAAAAAATTTCCATTGACAAATGCCCGAATAATCATTTTTTAAACAAATTTTTTTTCTTTAACATAAAAATAATCAACTAATTATGAATGTTGTTAAAAACATTACGAAGTTTCCAATTTAAAAAACTAAAATTGAAAAACACTAATTTTTACGTCGAAAAATACCCCCATAATGCATTTGTTAATTCAATTTGTTCAGAAAACATAAAATTTGTCAATAAATTATGAATGATACTACATTATTAAATATTTCCCAACTTAAAGGACTAGATTCGAAAAAAACTAATTTTTCCCTCTATAAATGCCCGAATAAAGCATTTTTTAATTAAATTTGTCTATAAAACCATAAAATTTATTAAATAATTATTAGTTTTCCTAAAATTATGCATTACTCAAGAACAAAATAAAATGTATAAACTAAGTATAAATATTGCTGAAATTTTTATGAAGTTCCGAACCAAAAGAACTGAAGTAAAAAAAAAAGTTTCTGTCGACAGATACACTAAAAAATGCATTTGTTTATTAAATTTGATGAAAAACATTATTTTTATCAACTAATTCCAAATGTTGCTAAAATTATTATGAAGTTCCCAATTAAAAAGACTGGAATACAACAAATTTTTCTCTCGACAAATGCTCTAATAATGCATTGGTTTTTCATGATTGTTTCAAAAAAATTCTAACTCTCATAAATGAATAATGAATTTTGCTAAAATTATCACGAAGTTCATAATTTTAAAATATGACATAAAGAAATTCCATCAAAAATAATTCCCAACGAATACAATTTTAAAATAAATTTGTTTAAAAGCATGCATAAAATTTATTAACTTATTATGAATGTTGTTGAAATTATTATAAAGTTTCCTATAAAAGGACTAGAATTAAAAAAAAATCAAATTTCTGCGTCAACAAATGCCCGAATAATGCATTTTATTATGGATTTTGTTTAAAAGAACAAAAAATTTACTAAATAATTATGAATTTTGTTAAAATTGCTACTTAAGTTATTACTAAGTTCCCAATTGAAATGACTAGAAATTAAAAAAAAATTTCCTTTGACAAATGCGCGGAGAATGAATTTTTTATTTTTGTTAAAAGAAACATTACATCTGTCAACTAATAATAAATGTTGCTAATATTATTATAAAATTCCCAATTAAAATGACTAGATTTAAAAAAAAAATTAAAACGAATAAAATTAAAAAATCTAATGTTTCCATAAAAAATTGGCAAATAATATTTTTGTTTATTAAATTTGTTTTAAAAAACATAAAATTTATCAACTAATTATGAATTTTGTTAAAATTTGTATATCGTTCTCCATCAAAAGAACTGGAATTGAAAAAAAAACTATCCCATCTACAAATTCCCGAATAGTGCGTTTGTTCATTAAATTTGTTTTAGAAAACCATAAAATTATTTAAAAAATTAAAAACGTTATTAAACATATTACGAAGTCCCCAATTGAAAGGACTAGAAATAAAAAAAAGAAAGTTTCCTTCGACAAATGCCCGAATAATGCATTTTTTTATTAAATTTGTTTTAAAAAAACATAAAATTTATCAACTTATTATTAATGTTGCTAAAATTATTATGAAATTCCCAATTCAAACGACTATATTTGAAAAAAAATAGTCTTCCTGTCAACAAATGTGCGAATAATGCATTTGGTTTAAAAAATATATAATTTATCAGCTGATTATGAATTTTGTTAAAATTAGTGTAATGTTCTGAATTAAAAGGACTGGAATTGAGAAAACTCATTTTTCCGTTGACAAACGCCCAAATAATGCAATTGTTTATTATTATATTTCTTTATTAAATTTATTTTAAAAATCCTAAATTTTATCACAAAATTATTAATTTGGCTAAAATCGGCTTTAGGTTCATAATTGAAAAAAATTGTCATAAAAAAACCTAGTTATTCTTCAAATAAATGCTCAAATAATGTATTTGTTTATCAAATTTTTTAAAAAATCCTAAATTTTATCACAAAAGTATTAATTTGGCGAAAATCGACTTAAGGTTCATAATTTTAAAAAATTGGCATAAAAAATCTAGTTATTTTTCAAATAAATGCTCAAATAATTTATTTGTTTATTGAATTTGTTTACAATAACTATGAGAATAATCTAAAAAAAAATTTTCTAGATTCCAGATATTTTTTCCATCTAAATTTCATGCAGTTGAACTTAAAAATTTGCAAGATTATATAAAACACATTTTGAACAAATTATTTTGATTATAAAATTTAGTTTGTTAATTGTGTTGCAATGGAATATCTGTAAGTAATTTAAATCTATGGAACTTAGGTAATTTATAATTATTTTCCTATTATTAACAATTACCAGGAATGCTCAGAAGAAAAAATTTGCATTTTTTCTCATATTATTTTATTTATAAAAAATTGAACAAATAAAATAAAATATAGGAAATCTGTATTATCATCGGAATGGTAAATGACCGATCAATCAGAGAAGGTACTTACCATATTTCGAAGAAACAGATATCTACACTATCGATCTTTACTGAATTTTTGAATTATTTTTACTACATTTTTACTAAATAAAAAAAACGACTCGACAATTTTCCTTAGAATTTTTCAGCTTTTTTTAAAATTTCGTTGTCCTAATTGGTCAATATTTGTTAATGCACTCGAATAAAAGAGTTACAAAATATTATTATTATATTATTATATCCAAAAATATTCTTTTTTGGTTTAAAAATTCATAATTTTTGTTAAAAATGTATTTCTTTGGTTCAGTATTTAATTATCTGGTTTGAAATGTTTTCTGGTTGAAACTTGATTTATGAATGTTTTTTTGTTGTTGTTGAAACTTGAACTATTTGGTGGAAAAGCAATATATTTTTTGAAAATAAGATTATTTTTTAAAAATTCCTATAAATGTTATAAATCACTTAGAATTCTGTGAAATCTTTGGGAAACCTTAACAAAATTTATTCTCTTGAAACTTTAAAAATTCTTTAAACAAATTTTTTGAATCGTTGAAAATATATAATAAAAAGAATAATATTTACAAGTTCCAAATAAACTTCAAATGCTTTAAAAACTTTCGAATATTTATTAAATTACTCACATTTTTTCTAAAATTTTATTATCTTGTAAAATGGAAAAATTCTGCATTAAAATCTTTGTTTTTTTTTTTAGTTTTAGGAAGTCATTTATAATTTTTTGAAATCGTGATCAATTTTACATAAAATATCATTTAAAATTTGAACAGGAAACAATCGAAAGAAACTTTATTATTCCCTAGATACTTTTAAAAATTCCTAAAAATGATTTTTTTTTAATTCTTTAAAAAAATCTATAATAAAAAATATTTAATCTTCACCAGTTCTAAATAAACTTTAAATGCTTTGAAAACTTCAGATTTTTTATTTATTTTACTCAAATTTTTTTTTTAATTTAGTGATCTTGTAAAATGGAAGAATCTTGATTTCAAATTTTAACACTATTTATTTAACTTTTAGGAAATCATTTTGAATATAAAAATTTTAAAAAAAATTTTAATCTGCATATGACAAAATTTTTTTTTTTAATCATCACAAGTTCTAAGAAACCTTTAAATGTTTTTTAAACTTTCAATATTCTGTTATACTTACTCGACTGTTTTTCAAACTGTTTTTTTAATCATTTCAAATCTTACCAATAAATACAAAAATTGAAGAAACTTTAAATCTGATTAAAACTCCTACATTATTTTAAACCCTACTTGAACTCTTTTTGAAAATTTGTAATTTTCCAAAACTGAAAAATTTTGCTGTGAAATCTTGTAAATTGTTTTTCAAAATTCAAGGAAATCTTTTTAAATGTTTTAAAATCTTTTTTAATTTCATGTATTAATTCATTTTTGGAAATCAAATTCGAACATTCCTATTTTTTTATACTGAAAATTTTGTTTAAATCCCTCACTTAATTCAGATACTTTTTTAATAATTTTAGAAATCTTAAGAAATGTTTAAAATTTTTTTAAACTATTCTGATTAAATTAAATAAAAAAAAAAATAAATAATCATTTAATATCTCCCTCGATATGTAAAGAAAATTTTGTCAGTCTCTTAAAACATTCAAAAATCTTAAAATGCATTAAATACAAATATTTCATCGTGAAACGAGTTAAAAAAATTTTGCATAAACAAATTCTTGGTTGAAAATGTGTTTTTTATTATTCTTAATAATTTAGCTTATTTGAAAGTTATATTGCTAAAAATTTGGATGTAGCAAATATTAAAAAAAAATGTCTCTGAAGATTAATATTATTATAACTAATACTTATTATAATTCATATAAGTAATATTATTATAAACAATTTATTGTTCTGGCATTTGTTAAGAGAGGAATTTGTTTTTTCGTAGTTAGTTTTTTCCAAATGAGGAACCTTACGTTAATTTCAGAAAAATTCACGATTTGTTCAAATATTTATAATAATTATTTTTTATTTAATAAGAAAATTCATTATTCGGAAATTTATCGACGAATACGAGAATAATTCATTTGTCAAAAAAACGAATAATGCATTTTTTCATGAAATTTGTTTAGAAAAACATAAAATTTATCCAAGAATCTTAAATGTTGCTAAAATTATTATGAATGTCACAATTAAGAGGACTGGAACTAAATAGAAAATTTTTTTCTGCCGACCCACGCCAGAATAATGCATTTATTTATTAAATTTGTTTAAATAAAATTAAAATAAATCATCTAATTATGACTTTTGCTAAAGTTATTATAAAGATCCCAAATAAAAAAACTGAAATTAAACAAGAACTAATATTTCTTTCAAGAAATACACGAATAATGATTTTTTTCATTAAATTTGTTTAAAAATACATCAAATTTCTGAACTAATTCGGAAATTTGCTAAAATATTACGAACATCTCAAATACAAGACCTATAACTAAAAAAGACTAATTTTTTCATCGACAAATACACGAATAATGCATTTTTTCATTGAGAAATTTGTTTAAATAAAACTGAAACTAATTAAATATTTCCAAATAAATAGTTTATAAATAGTTTTCCAAATAAAAGGACTGAAATTTTTTAAAAATCTAATTTTTTTGGAACAAATACACGAATAATGAATTTTTTCATTAAATGTTAAAAAAAAACATACAATTTATCAATTAATCATTAATCCTCTCAAAATCCCTGTGAAGTTCCCAATTTAAATGAATAGAACTAAATTTAAAAAAAAAAACATTTTTCCGTCGGCCAATGCGAGAATAATGCATTTGTTTATTGAATTTGCTTAAAATACAATTAATTTTGCAACTAATTATGAATTTTCCTGTAATTATTGTAAAGTTTCCAAATCAGAGGCCTATCATTGAAAAAGACTAATTTTTCCATCGACAAGTACACGAATAATGCATTTTTTTATTACATTTGTTTAAAAAAAAAATGAAATTTATCAATTAATCATTAATCCTCTCAAAATCCCTGTAAAGTTCCCAATTTAAATGAATAGAACTAAATTTAAAAAAAAACATTTTTCCGTCGGCCAATGCGAGAATAATGCATTTGTTTATTGAATTTGCTTAAAATACAATTAATTTTGCAACTAATTATGAATTTTCCTGTAATTATTGTAAAGTTTCCAAATCAGAGGCCTATCATTGAAAAAGACTAATTTTTCCATCGACAAGTACACGAATAATGCATTTTTTTATTACATTTGTTTTAAAAAAAATGAAATTTATCAATTAATCAAGGATGTTGCTGAAATTATTATGAATCTCCCAATTAAAAGGATTAGAACTAAATGAACAAATTAAATTCTCTCGCTGACTAACGCCGGAATAATGCATTTGTTTATTAAATTTGTTTAATTAAATAAAAAACAAATCAACTAATTACGAATTTTGCTAAAATTATTATGAAGTTTCCAAATAAAAGGACTGAAATTTGAAAAAAAAAATTAATATTTCTTGTAATCAATGCGAGGATAATGCATTTTTTCATTAAATTTGTTTAAAAAAAGATAAAATTTATCAACTTATTATGCATTTTGCTAATATTACTATAAAGTTTCAAAATGAAAGGCCTATAATTGAAAAAGACTAATTTTTCATTTTAAAAAACATAAATTTTATCAATTAATCATGACTGTTCCTAAAATTATTAAGAAGTTCTCAATTCGAATAAATAGAAGAAAATCAAAAAAAGAACATTTTTTCTGTCCATCAATGCGAGGGTAATTCATTTGTTTATAAAACATAACATTTATTATCTTATTATGAATTTTGATAACATTATTATAAAATTTTTTGAAATGAAATGCCTATAATGGAAAAAAACTAATTTTTCTTTTTAAAAATAACCGAAGAATACGTTTGTTTATTAACTTTGTTTAAAAAACATAAAATTTATCAACTAATCATGAATTTTGCTAAAATTATTATAAAGTTATCAAATCAAAGGACCGGCATTGAAAAAAAAATTTCGTCGACCAACGCTCGAATAATGCATTTGTTTATTATATTTGTAAAAAATAAATAAAATTTCTCAACTAATTATAAACTTTGCTAAAATTATCATAATGCTCCTGATTAAAAGGACTGAAATTGAAAAAAAAAATTTTTTTCGTCGACAAATGCTCGAATAAAGCATTTATTTATTATATTTGTTTTAAAAAATCCTGATTTTATAAAGTAATTATGAATGTTGCTGAAATTATTATAAAGTTTTCAATTAAAAGGACTGGAATTGTAAAAAAAGGAATTTTTCCTTTGACAAACGTCTGAATAATGTATTTTTTATTAATTTTTTTTTCAACTATTAACAAGAACAATCTTAAGAAAAATTGTTTAATTATTCATATCTGTTTTATGCAAATTTCGTGCCATATAAATAGAAAATTTGCAAATTTAGAGAAAACAGACTTTCAACAAATTATTGTTCTTATCAAATTTGGTTCGTTAATTGTATCGTGATCAAGTATTTTCAAACAATATAAATCTATAAAACGTAGTTGATTGCACTCATTTTCCTATTATTGACGACCATCGGGAACTTTCAATAAAAAAATTTTCCATTTTTTTCTTATATCAGTTTATTTATTCAAAAAATAAAAAAATAAACAAAAAATAGAAAATCTGTATTATCATCGGGATGGTAATTTATCGATCAGGTGAGATACTTACCATATTTCGAGAAAACAGATATCTACACTATCGATCTTTACTAAATTTTTAAAATTATTTTTACTAAATTTTTAATAAATAAAAAAATCAACTCGACAATTCGCCTTTAAATTTTATCAGGTTTCTTTAGATTTTTTTCTGTCCTAATCGGTCAATATTTGTGGTTTTTTGAACAAGAAGTAATTTTTCCTCCATTGCGTACAATTTCTGACTTATAAATAAAATTTGCGAAAGATTTTTTTAAAATTTTTGTTGATTTTGAAAAAGCGTCTTTAACAGCTTTTCTAGCTCACGACCCTAGTCCTAATCTTTATACATTGATTACAATTAATAATGCATAATAATAATTAATACAATTAATAATTGATTAAAAAAAAAAAAAAAAAAAAAAAAAATTGGCATGATGTATCATTTTAAAAAGAATCCAAGATATATATGGAATTTCATTATTTTTAGATAATTTTAGAAAATGTATAGCTTAATTTTCGATTGGGTAAACGCGTTTGAAAGCGATCAGTGATTTGTAGTCACGTTGGCAGTAGCCTGCAATAATTTCCGACAGGTGATGGTATCGTTCGAAAAATGGGGAATTTGGGTTAGGCTCACCAAAATTTGGTGATGTAGCACAAATATCTTCGCCGAGTGTAGACACTTTGAATATTGAATACACAAGAGAGGATGACAAGTTCGTTATTATCATGATAAGCGCGCAAAGTAATCATTTACGTCATTTTTCCTCAGTACTATAAAATACTTGTATTTTTGAGCACTGCAAACAGAGGAATCTTATAAATTACGAGCAATTTACTTGTTACTCAGATTAATATCGGCTTTACTCTCACGACTCGAAGAAGTAAAATTTCCTCAAACTTTGTGTGAACAATGAGCAGAGCACAGTTGAGTGTTTTAATTCTTTGTACCATATTGTCACAAGGAATTATTTCTTTATCATACGATGAAGAGGAAATGAGTAAGTAGCATATTTTCAAATTTACCCAAAATCTAAACAATTCCGCAAAATAATTTGAAATAATGAAATTAATCTTAACAATTGAAGAATCTTCGAGTCTTATAATACGCAAAAAACGTCTAATTGATACTAGGCCTAAAGGAAATAAGCCAGCAAAAATTGAAAAAGTTCCATACATTGTCAATCTTCAAAGGGATGGTGCTAATCAATGTGGAGCCACTATTTTGTCGGAAAAAATTGCCTTAACAGCAGCTCACTGTTTGCGCAGAAAGAATGCTACATACACTATTATTTCTGGTGCTTCCAATATAGAAAAAGGAACACATCACAAAGTTGTGAAAAGAATAGTAAATCCGGATTTTCATGCACCAAAATTTCCAAATGATCTGGCTCTGCTTTTCGTTGAACCACCTTTTGATTTGGTACATTCACCCAATCGGAACATTTCATTGCACAGAGGAAAATTAGTGCCAGGCACTAAAGGTGTTTTCAGTGGATGGGGATGCACCGAACTGACCGAGTAAGATTCAAAACATTTCATTTGAATAAATTAATTTAGAGAGCTATTTTTTAAAGCTGGAAATTTGTGATTTCAGCACCAAAGTAGTATTTCCGGAAGAATTGAGATCAATCCCTGTGCCTATTATGAGCCATGAAGAGTGTCGAAGAGCCTATCCTAACAATGAAATAACGGAAAAGGAAATTTGTGTTTTTGATAAAAGTGGAAAGGAAAGCAGTTGTAATGGTGATTCTGGTGGTCCTTTTGCTATCAAAAATAAATTGGTTGGTGTGATGTCTTGGGGCGGAGTATCAGGTGGGGGCGAACCAGATGTTTTTGTTAATGTAGCTTATCCCAAATACAGAAAATGGATTATGTCCTATCTGAAGGACCAATCTGACGATCGTTCAAAAAAGAGAAAGAGAACATGATCAAATCCAAAAATCAAAACCTGAAACACGTGTATAATATTTTAACTAGATAAGAAATAAAGCTTCTATAAATTATAATAATTTTACTATTTATTCTATCGAATTTTGTCATTGGAATAATTTATGTTTTCAATTTCATTATCTGCCAGGAATGATACATGCTGCTTTCATTAAAAATAACTGTGAGAAATATTTTTCCGGAAGAAGCACATTTATCTATTGTTATCGTTCAATTTGTTGTTTAATTCTTCGTCGCTTTTTCCATATGAAAGACAAGCTCATGATCAAATAAACCTCTGATAAAAATGAATATCACCTCAGACTGATAAGAATCCCAACTGAAAATATTGCACCTTGGCCGAAAAAAATTTCAATGGCATTGCAAATATATACAGAATAAAATTTAGCATTATTTTTTTATATCTTGCTCAAATCCTTCGAGCTGTGCAAACCAAATTTAAAAAGATAATGATTTATTATCCTTTAGCTCAAATCGTCTGTGATGTCACAGTTTACAGTCTCAGAATTAAATTGATTGAGTCTTATGTCACATGAATGTAGTCTCTTGTCTAAAGATTTTAATTTTCTTTAAAAAAATGAGAAAAACAGTTTATTTGAGACTTTTTGTTTTGTGTATAATGCAAAAAATTAGAGTTTCATCACAAGAAAATATTGGTAAGTGCAGCCTCTGGGAAACCAAAATTTTCGATTTTTGTGCGACATTATCACATCTTGTTCGATTGGTCAAAAAAATCAATATGTGTTTTTTTATTTTTATATTTAGTGGTTTCTCAAATTCCTTGAAGTTTCTTATTAAAATTACATGAAAAAAACGATTTTTTTAATTATGGCTAAAAGGATAAAATACATTGTAAACAGAACTTTCATCATCTTATCATAAAACTTCAAGGAATATGAATCCGGAATTCGGTTTTGTTTTCAAACCTATTGAATCCTTTTATGTATTTTTAGGTTGATTTTCTAAACAATTTTATTTAAATAGAATATCTCGTAAAAAGGATATTTTATGAATAAAATAATCTATCAAATAAACATATGTAAATATTTATGTGTAAATCTTTTAAGCACTGTATGTTTCTTTAAATCCAAAAAAGGTACTCGAAAATTGAATTTTCAATTTATAAAAAAATGTTGAAGCAATTTCGAGGTAATGAACAGTGGCAAAAATTTTATTAAATAAAAATATTTGTTTTTTACTTCTAATCAATAAATAATATTTATTAAAGTACAATTTTTTTAATTTCTTGAAACTGGAATTTCCTAGTTCGAATATTTTGTAACTCAGTAATTTTTTGTTGGGAATTTATCGCTTGGGAAATTTTTAATTTCAATAATATTATAAGTCTCAATCGATTTAAAAAAAATAATAATTTCATAACAAATATTTTTTTCATAATCTATGTTGAAAAAAAATTTCAAAAAAATTAAATAAAAAAACAATCTCAAAAATCTACTTTTAAATATGAAAATTAATTCATGGGGAATTCTAAGAAAAATTAGTGCAAAAAAAAATTCTACAAAGTTTGTCGAAAAAAATTGGGAAAATTGCTGTAAAAAATGTAGGGTGAATTGTTTTTCTAGTTTGGATATTATACAATTCAGTAATTTTCTGTCGGTAATCTTTGGATTGAGGAATTTCATATTTAATAATATTATTACTTTTATTGTTGAGAGTCTTAGAAAAAATAGTTTTAAATATAATTTTTATAGACTTATTGTTATTTTAAAATTAAATTATAATTTTTAAAATCTTAAAACATCGAAAAAAGTTTCTGTGATAAAATATTTTATTATTGTATTATGCCTGGAAAAAAATTGAATGAAAAATTGAAATGAAAAAACATTTTTTTTAATCGAAAAAATATTATTCTAAAGAAAATTCAAGATAAGTCGGTGCTGAATGAAATTCTATAAAGTTTTTCGAAAAAAATGGTCAAAAGTGCTTTAAAAAAATTTAGGGAGAATTTTTTATCGTTCGTGACGAAACTTTTTGAAAAGTTTTTTTAATACAACTTTTACATAATTATTGTTATTTTGAGAATAAATAATAATTTTTAAAAACTTTAAACGTTAAGTAAAATTGCTTTGTTTTAATATTTTATTATTATATTTTTAATAAATAAGCAATAATATTGTTCAAATTTTATGTCGGGAATTTTATTATTCTGGAATTCTCTAATTAAGATTTCTTCCAATTCGGCCATTTTTTCTAGGGAATTTTTAAAATAACAACTATTAAAAGTCCTAAAAGAATATTTAAAAAAATTAATTTAGTAAAAAAAACTTTTTAAAAAAATTCATAGTGAAAGAAATAATTCAAAAATTATGGAAACTTTTTTTTTTAATTTAGGGGAAATTCTTTTTTTGCTCGAGTCGAATGTGTTTTTTAATTTGTTTTTTAATCGAGTATTGAATAAAATTTTTATATAATTACTCTTATCTTCAATTTAAATAATAATTTTTAAAACCCAAACATTAGTTAAATATTTTTTTGATAAAATTATTATATTATTTTCAATAAATAAATAATATTTATAAAAAATAAGTTTCGTAATTAAAACTCGAGGATTTTCTAATGATATAATTCAGCATTTAAGCAATTTCAAATTCAATAATATTGTAATTCCTAATACAATCTTAAACAATTCTAATTTGAAAAAAAAACTTTTTGAAAAAAATGTATGGCAAAAAAAGGTATGAAAAAAATTTTCGTTGTTGACAAAATGATATAAAAAATGAAAAGAATAAATTTATGTTAAAAAATAAAATTAAAAAAAAAAAACAAAAAAACAAAAAAACGTTCTTTAAAATTAAAATTTCAACTTGAAGACTAATTCAAAAGAAATTTCGAGATAAATCAGTGCTGAACTTATTTTTTTTGAATATAAGAAGAATTTTTTTTTCAAGGTGAACGTTTTTTTTCATTCGTTTTTAAATCGAGTTTTAATACAGTCTTCATCAAATTTTTTTTATTTTTCGTTTAAATAATAATGAATAAAAACTTTACGCAATAGTGAAATATTTTATTTGATAAAAATATTATAATTTTTTTAATGAGTGAATAATATTCATAAAATTTTTTAAATTAAAGTTCGAGAATTTTCTAGTTAGAAAAATTAATTTTAATATAATTTAGAATGAATCATTCTTATTTTAAATTGAAATAATAATTTTTACACTTTTTAGAATGTTTGATTCTGCAAATGTTACGTCGGAAATTTTATTAATCTGGAATTTTCTAATTAGGTTATTTTGTAATTCGTTAATTTTTTCTGGGGAATTTTTAAATTAGATAAATTAGAGCTGAATGGAATTCTACAAAGTTTGTTCGAAAAAAATGTAAGAAATTATGAAAAAAAGTTGAAGGCGAATTTTTTTTCGTTCTAGGCAAACATGATTATAATTTTTTTTAATACAATTTTTATATATTTATCATTATTTTTACTTCAAATAATAATTGTTTTAAATTTTAAACATCATTCAAATATTTTCTTTCACAAAAAATTATATTATTTTTAATAAAGAATCAATATTTATTTGAAAAAATGTTGATCATTCAAATTCGGGATTTATCTAGTTAGCATACTATATAATTCGGCCATAATCTCTCGGGAATTTTGTGATTATGGAATATTCAAACTCAATAATATAAAAATGATTGTATGTTTTAAAAAATTTGGTTAAAGAAAAAATCGGAAAAAATTTTTGTTATGAATTTTTCAAAAATAAAATTTTTAATTTGAAAAACAAATTAACAAGAAATTTCGATATAAATCAGTGATGAATGGAATTCTACCAATTTTTTTTTTCTTTTCTTTCGTTCGAGTCGAACGTGTTTTTCATGTAACTTTTTATAGAATTATTGTAATTTTGTATTTAAATAATAATTTTTTTAAACTCTAAACATTAAGAAAAATGTCTTCGCTAAAAACATTGCATAGTTGTACTTTTAATAAATAAATAATATTAGTGTTTAAAAAATAATTGAAAAATTTTATTTTATAATTCGAGAATTTTCCAATTAGGAAATATCACAATGAAATTTATAAATTTGTATGGTGGATTTCACATCATAAAAACTTATAAAAAGCTTTCACAATTTACTGGTTATGAAAGTTTAATATTTCTCTCTTAAGTGACTACTTTGTTCAATTAGAGGGCTTATATTTATCACAGAAATAATATAACATCACTGCGATATTGAGAAATATTTATTGTTGCGCAAATATCAGTTTGATTTGAAGCTTTTATATTGAGATATCAAAATTTGAGAGCTTTAGAGAATGGTAGCAAATTTAAACTGGAAATTAAATACAGTTCTAGAGCTTTTTTAATTGGACGCAAATAGTAATTTTAACGCTATTATAATTGGACGTAAATTCATATAAAGAAATAAGTTCAGATTTTAAAGCTTTCGAAATTGGAAGAATCTTGACATTTAAGAGCTTTTATAATTCGACGCAAATCCTAATTTGGAAGCTTTTGTAATTTTTGGTAAATTAAAACTGGAAATAGATTTTAATTTTTAAGCATTTAAAATTGGAAGCATACCAAGAGATGAGAGCTTTTATAATTGGACGCAATTCCTGATTTAAAAGCTTTTGTAATTGGATGCAAATCCAGACTGGGAAACAAATTTTAATTTTGAAGCTTTAAGTATTGAAAGCATAACTAAATTTAAAATCTTTTATAATTGGACGCAAATCCTGATTTAAAAGCTTTTGTAATTGGATGCAAATCCAGACTGGGAAACAAATTGTAATTTTGAAGCTTTAAGTATTGAAAGCATAACTAAATTTAAAATCTTTTATAATTGGACGCAAATCCTTATTTCGAAGCTTTTGTAATTAGGCGGAAATCACAGTTTTCAGGCTTTAAAATAACACGAAAATCCAGACTGGAAACTAAATTAAATTCTTGAAGCTTTTAAAATTGGAAGTATATCAATAAGTGAGACCTTTCACAAATGGACGCAAATCCTGATTTGGAAGCTTTTATATTTGAATGCAAATCTAGACTGGGAAATAAATTCAAATTATGAAACTTTTAGAATTGGAAACATAAAAATTTAAGAGCTTTTATATTAGAACGCAAATCCTAGTTTGGAAGCTTTTACAATTATACGAAAATCCTAGTTTGAAAACTTTTATAATTCAACGAAAATCCTAACTTCAAAGATTTTGTAACTGGGCGAAAATACAGACTCGGAAATAAATTCCAATTTGGAGCTTTCAGAATTGAAAGCATATACAAAATTATAAGCTTTTATAATTGAACGAAAATGCTAATTAGGAAGCTTTTATAATTGGACACAAATCCTAGTATGCAAGATTTTGTAATTTGACGCGAATCCAGACTGAAAACTAAATAAAAATCTTAAAGCTTTCAAATTCGAAGCATATCAATCTATAAGAGCTTTTATAATTGGACGCAAATTCTAATTTGGAGGCCTTTGTAAGCAAACGCAAATCCAGACTGCGAAATAAATTCTAATTTAGAGCTTTTAGAATCGAAAGCATTTAAAAATTCGAGAGCTTTTATAGTTGGACGCAAATCCTGATTTGGAAGCTTTTGTAATTAGACACAAATCCAAATTAGGAAATAAATTCAAATTTTAAAGCTTTTAGAATTGAAAGCATTACAAAATTTTAGAGCTTTTATAATTGCAGGCAAACACTAATTTAAAAGCTTTTATAACTGAACGCTCATCCAGAATGGAAAATAAATTCAAATTTTAAAACTTTTAGAATTAGAAACATAAAAATTTTAAAGCTCTTATAATTGGTTGCAAATCCTAGTTTGAAAACTTTTGTAATGGGCTGCAAATCCATACTGGGAACCAAATTTTTATTTTTAAGCTTTTAGAATTGAAAGAAAATAAAAAATGTAAAGCTTGTATATTTTAACGCAAATCCTAATTAAGAGGCTTTAATAAGTAGTCACAAATCCTAGTTTAAAGGATTTTGAAATTTTACGCAAATCCACACTGGAAATTAAATTGAATTTTGAAGCTTTTAAAATTCGAAGCATATCAGGCTATAAGAGATTTTATAATTGGACGCAAATCCCAATTTGGATGCCTTTTTAAGTTAACTCAAATCCAGACTGGGAAAGCAATTCAGATTTTGAAGCTTTTAGAATTGAAAACATATAAAAATTTAAGAGGTTTTATTATTGAACGCAAACCCTAGTTTGCGAGCTTCTACAATTGGACGAAATTCCTAACTTAGAAGCTTTTGCAATTGGACGCAAATCCAGACTGTGAAATAAATTCTGTTTTGGACCTTTTAAAGTTGGAAGCATATACAAATTCGAGAGCTTTTATAGTTGTACTCAAATCCTAATTTAGAAGCTTTTGTAATTAGACCCAAATCCAAATTTGGAACTAAATTCCAATTTTAAAGCTTTTAGAATTGGAAGCATTACGAAATTCGAGAGATTTTATAATTGCATGCAAATATTAATTTGAAAGCTTTTATAATTGGACGCTAATCCAGACAAATCCACAAATCCTAGTTTACAAGATTTGGTAATTTGACGCAAATCCAGACTCAGAAACATATCCAAATTTTGAAGCTTTTAGAATTGAAAGATTTTGTGAAATTATAAGCTTTTATAATTAAACGCAAAATTTTAATTTCGAAGTTTTTATAATTGGAAACAATTACTATTTTGCAACATTTTGTAAATTGATGCAAATACAGACTGGAAACTAAATAAAAATTTTGAAGCTTTTTAAATTGGAAGCATATTATGCTATGAGAGCTTTTATAATTGGCCGCAAATCCTAATTTGGAAGCCTCTGTGAGTGAATGCAAATCCAGACTAAAAAATAAATTCAAATTATGAAGCTTTTAGAATTGGAAATTTACAAAAAATTTAAGAGCTTTTATTGTTGAACGCAAATCCTTGTTTGCTGGCTTTTACAATTAGACGAAAATTCGAGAGCTTTTATATTTAGACGCGAATCCTAATTTAGAAGCTTTTGTAATCGGATGCAAATCCAGACTGGGAAACAATTTTGATGCTTTTAGAATTTGAAGCATACCAAAAATTATAAACTTTTATAATTAAACGCTAATCCTAATTTAAAAGCTTTTATAATTGGACACAAATCCTGATTATTTTTTAATTTGACGCAATTCCAGACTGGAAAATAAATTCAAAATTTGAAGCATATCAAGCTACGAGAGCTTTTATAATATAAAAATTTAAGAGCTTTTATTCTGGAACGGAAATCCTAGTTTGGAAGCTTTTAAAATTGAAAGAAAATCCTGATTTAAAAACTTCTATATTTGAATGCAAATTCTAGCTTTAAAACTTTTGTAATTGGACGCAAATCCAGACGGTGAAATAAATTCTGATTTGGAGCTTTTAGAATTGGAGGCATATAAAAATTTGTGAGCTTTTATATTTTTGGACGCAAATCCTACTTTGGAAGCTTTTATCATTGGACGCAAATCCAAATTGAGAAATAAATTTTAATTTTTAAGCTTTTAGAATTGAAATAATTGCAAAATTTGAGAGCTGATTAAGTTGATTAAGCTTCTATAATTGGTAACATATCAAAGTTGATTATTGTGTTAAAATTTTTTTTCAGTTGAATATTTATTTTTCGAACATAAACGGTAGCTATTAAAATTTTGTTAGTAAATTGAGCTTTTTAATTGAAAATTAATTTCTTTCATGGCAAATTAGAAAATTTTACAATTTAATTTTTACTTGAAAATTTATCTTTTTTGATTGACATTTAATTTTCTTGCTGAACAATGTAACTGTTTTATTGAAAATCTATCATTTGTTTTAAAAATTAATTTTTTGGTAGCAGATTGTTTTGTTTTGTTGAAAATTCATCTATTTTGTAAAAAAAAAAATTGTATACAAATTATTTTTCAATAAAAAATTTAAATATATTATTTTGTTTTAACCAAATTTTTTTATTGGAATTTAAAGCTCTTAGTTAAGAATTCTGTTTGGTGTAAAATGTAACTTTTTTAAAATTTTTCTATTTTTTTTTAAACTTCCACTATTTTGCTAAACATTTTTCTCTTTTTTGTAGAAAATTCATCGTTTGGGTTAAAAATTTATTTATTTAGTTGAAGATTTATTATTCTAGTTAGAGACTAATTTATTTGCTTACAAATTGAACTATTTTGTTGGAAAATTGTTTTTTGTTGTTAAAATTGAATTTTTTACTGAAAATGTAGTTATTTCATTTTTGTTAGAAAATTTATATATTTTTTCTTAAAAATTTATTCCTTTAATTAAAAATTAATTGTTTTTTTTTTAATTTACATTTTTTTTTGTTTTAATGAAGATCGAAAATATTCTATTTTTGGTCGAAAATTTATCGCTTGGGTTGCAACTTCATTTTTTTTTATTGAATATCAATTATATTAGTTCAAAAATAATTATTTCACACAAAAATTGGACTATTTTGTTGGAAAATGTTTGTTTATTTTTGTATTGTTAAAAATTATTTTTTTCAGCTGAAAATGTAGATATTCCATTTTTATTAAAAAATTGATGTTTTTTGGTTAAAAATGCATTTCATTCATTAAAAATTTGTTTTTTATTCTTTGAAAATATTTTTTTAAACTTAAAATAATTTTCCTTATCTGAAATTTTAAACTATTCTATTTTTTGTCGAAATTTTATGTTTTTTCAAATAGTTCTAATCTTCTTCGTTAAAAATCCACTTTTTTGGTTAACAAAGATTGATATAAACTAAAAAAGTAATTGTTTCATTTTTTGTTCAAAATCTGTCTTATTGAGTAGTTTTTTCTTGTTTAAAATAATTAATTAAATTTAAATAATTCTAGAAAATGCTAAATAATTGTAATTCTTCACCTGTTGCAAAAATAAAACTTTTAGTTCCTATTTTTCTTTTACACACACAAACGTGACATTATTTGTCACTGCTCTTAAATTGAAACTGAATTCTTAATTGTGTGTGTGTAAATTTGACAAATATTCTTTTATTTGAGTATTTCAAATTACCCACCCAAGCGACATTGAGAAAAACAGATAAAAATGCTTTCAGAATCTTCATAACGCACCTATTTTATCCAGTCCAATCTTTTCATTTATTCTCATGAAAAAATAATTTACAAGATTTTGTGTATTTTGTTAATTAATTTCTAATTGTTTTAATGCAACTTTCAACAAGAAAAAGGTAAAGAAACGTTTTATTATCGCTCTTTTAAAAAAAATTGCACTACTTTTTCCTAATTTTTAAATATTTTAACCTCCTGCTAATTGTTTAAACAATTCTAATTTGTTTGAGAAATTATTATTTTATCATAGAGAAAATTGGGGATATTTTCTAACTGCCTTGTCCTAATCAATAAAAGTGAACATGTATTTCCGAACGTATTTTTTATTTTAAATTGCTATTATTTATTTAGAAATTGATTGACAAATTTTTAGAAAAAGGTGTTGACATTTATTAATTTGCTAAATTTTAATAAAATATTATTGTTTAATATATGAAAAGTGTTTCCACAATTAACAATAGATTTAAAATTCGGAAGATTAAAAGAAAGTGATTAATTCTCAATATTACAAAATGATAAATTGTTTAACAAAGAAACTTATTGAATTCAGAATATTGGAAAAAGTAACATTTAGACTAACATTTTTATACTTGTTCAAAAAATAGCAAAAAAAGTAAGATTTTGTAACTTTTTCCGATAGAAAGTTGGATTCAGTTTAAAATAAATTGTTTAAATAATAAGAAAACAATTTGAAGAAAAGATAGGCTCTACCAGTTCTTCAAATAGACCATAGTATTAATTTAATACCCTTTATTTGAGATACTATATGAAAAAATGTATCAAATAAAAAAATGGTGTAAACAACTGAAAACTATTGAAAAAATACATCAAATCTTATCATTTATTAATTTTTCAAAACATGTAAAAAGAAGAGGATCTATCAAAGAAATTCGAAAATTTTTATTTTTTTGGGCTACGCTACTGCACGCTCTTGACATCGAGCCCCCATCCCTAAAAATTTTTCTGAAGTAAACAATTTGCTTTCGATATTACCTGTATTTAAGAAGTTGAAAATTTCAGAAAAAACCACTATTTTCTAGCATTACTTTCAACAAAGATAGTTTTAAACAATTATTAATTGTTTAAACAAATACCTTGTTACCTTTCATTAATAAAGGTTTTACTGTAACTAAAATATGTACCAAAAATTAAAGTTTAATTAAAAAAAAGGCAATGTACAGAAATATTCAAAAATCATATAATTATAAATTTTAAATAATTGTTTGAACAATTGTGTTTGTTAAATAAAATACAATTTTTCCCAATTTTAATCGAAACGTGGGAAAAAAGTGTACAGTTATTTAAAAAACCGCAACTTTTCAAGTTTACTTTGACACAATATTGTTATAAATAGAAGTAAACTGTTTAAACATTCATTGTTTATAACTTAAATTATTTATTTTCTCGCTCTAGTTGACAAATTGAATACGAGTTGAAAAATACAGAAAAAAGCGCGACTTTCTGAATCTACTATAAGAGAAAATTGCTCTAAACAATGATAAATTGTTTAAAAACTTTATTTAAACGTATAATTAATATCAGAAATTAATATTTCATACACTAGAAACAATTTATACTAAAGCAACTAACACCAAAAATTATAAGCTCTAAAAACTGGAAAACCCCAATTTTTTATTCATGGGCATTTTTAGGACCTTTTAAAACAGAATTTGTCGGGGGAGGGGGGGGGGTGTAAATTCAAAAATTAATTTTTGAAATTTTAAATATCATTAGGAAATTTTATTTCAAGTTACGATTTTTCCTAACGGTTCTAACTCATCATTTAGAAATTAAATTTTTGGTTATATATTTGACAAGTTTAATCGATAATTCATTTATTAAATAAAAAGGAAACTGTATGTTTAAAAATTGATCTATTTGAAAGAAAAGTAACTTTTTTTGTTATTAATTTGATTTTTAAGCTGAAAATGTAGATAATCTATTTTTGTTGAAACATGGATATTTTTAATAAAAAATTCTTTTCTTTAATTGAAATTTAGTTTTTTTAAATAAAAATAAAATTTTTATCTGAAAATTTAACACTGATATTTTTTCTCGAAAATCGATCACTTTTAATAGACATTTTATCTTCTTGGTTGAAAATTCATCTATTTTGTGAAAAATATATATAATTTTGTTTGTTTATAATTAATTTTTTTTCGTTGAAGATTTATTTAAAAATTAACCTTCCTCGGTATTAAATTTACCTTTTTGGTTGAAAATTCAGTTTTTGATTACAAATTATTTTTTATCGAATATTTATTTTTTTAAATGAAAATTAATGGCCTTTTTTAATTTAAAATAATTTTTTTAATGAAAATTCAAACTATCTTATTTTTTGTCGAAAATTCGATCTTTTTTAATAAAGACTTAATCTTCTTGGCTAAAAATTAAAATTTTCTGTTGAAAATTCAGTTACTTAGATGAAAATTTGTCTTTTTTTGGTAGAAAATTTCTCGCTTGGTTTAAAAATTCATTTTTTTTTGTTGAATGTTAATTATATTAGTTTAAAAATAATTTCTTTACATAAAAATTAGAATATTTTGTTGAGAAGTTTTTTTTTGTTAAATTTTTTTAACAGAAACATAGCTATTCTATTGTTTTTAAACATTGATCTTTTTCATTTGAAAATTTATTCGGTCAGATAAAAATTAATTTTATTAACTAATTATTTAAAAAAATGTAATATTGTCGAAAATTAATCTTTTTGATAGACATTGAATCTTCTTGGTTGAAAATTTAACTATTTTTTTTGAAAATTCATCAATTTTTGTGAAATTATGTCTTTTTTAGCAGAAAATTCATTGTTTGATTCCAACATTAATTTATTAAGTTAAATTCAATTTTCAAATTGAACCTCTGGTTAAAAATGGATTTCTTCAATCAAAAATTGGTGGAGGTTTCTAATTGAATTGCAACTAATTGCTGGAATATTATTTTTTTTCGTAGAATTTTTTTTTTTTTTTTTGGTTCAAAATCTATTTATATTGTAAAAATTTTAATTTTTTGTTATAAATTCAACTAGAATAATCGCAGATTCATTTACTAGATAGAAGGAAAACTATTTGTTTAAATATTCATCTATTTGGAAAAAAGAAACTTTTTTTTCAATCATTTTTTCGAGTTGACAATTGAACTTTTTTGTACATAATTTGTCTTTTGGTTTTTTAACCAAAATTAAACTATTTTGTTTAAAATTCCTTTTTTTCTTGTTGAGATATTATTTATTAACTGAGAATGCAACTATTCCAATTTTGTTTCAAATTTATCATTTGGTTTGAAATTTGACTTTTTTGTTTGGAGATTTATTATTTTAGTTAAAAATTAATGTCTTTTCTTAAAAATTAAACAGCTTTTTTTTAATTCGTTCTTTTTAAATAAATTTTTTATAGAAAATGTATCTATTCCATTTTTTGTCAGAAAGTTAATTTTTCGGCTTAAAATTCCTCTCTTTAATTGAAAATTAGTTTTTTTAACCAAAATTAATTTTTTTAACTGAAACTATTAAAGTTTTTGTCGAAAATCCATTTTGTTAGCCAATTAATCGTTTAACATGAAAATTCCTTTTTATAGTTCAAGATTTATTATTTTATTTTAAAAATTCTTCTTTTCTTCAATTCAATTTTTCTCATTCATAAATTAATTTTTGTTTAAAGAAAATTCCACTTTTTTATATAATTTAACGCATATAATTAAAAATAATTTTTTCAATTTGAAAATTAATTTTTTTACCCAAAAAGCCAATTTTTCTTTTTTTTTGTCAAAATTTTTTTGATAGACATTTCATCTTATTGTTTAAAAATTCAATTATTTTGTAAGAAATGTCTTTTTATTGTTAAAAATTGGTATTTTTAAGTAAAAAATTAATTGAATTGGTTAAAAATTAATTTTTTTACTTAAGATTCATTATATTATTTCGGAAATAAGTTTTCTCATTTAAAGATTTGACTTATTTGCTGAAAACTATTCTTTTAAATTAATGTGTTTAACTCAAAATGTATCTATTCCGTTTTTGTGTAAAAATTAATCTTTTTTAGTTGCACATTTTTTCTTTATTACAAATTATTTTCTTCAAATCGAAAATTAACTATTTTAACTGAAAATTTGAATGTAAAATTTTTTGTCAATTTTTTTTATTAGGATTTAATCTTCTTGGTTAAAAAATCAACTATTTTGTTATAAATTCAGCTATTTTGTTGAAAAATTATGTTTTTAAGTAGAAAATTCATCGTTTGGGTTAAAAAATTTTTTTTGTTAAACAATTCATTATATGAGTTTACAAATTTTCGAACTGACATAATGAATTTTTATCAAAAAAATGTCAACTTTTAAGCAAATAGTTAATTTTTTAAACAAAAAAATAATGTTTTGACCAAGACGATTTATTTGCTATAAGAAAGAAAAACGAATTTTCCACTGAATATAAAATACATTTTTTAAACAAATTTGTAGAATTTTAAACACAACAGTTAAACTTTTAAACAAATAGTTACATTTTCGAGTGAAAAAGAAAATAAATTTTCAACCAAAAAGTTGATTTTCCGCACAGAAAATTAATCTTAAACCAAAAAGAAATTGTGTTCACAAAGTTATTGGGTTTTGAAGCCAAAAAATAAAATTATCTACAGAAAAGTTCAATTGTCAAATAAAGAATATGATTTTTTCAGAAAAAAATAAAATGGCTTTCTTCGTAATAGTTAGATTTTCGAACAAATAGTTTTATTTTAAACAAACAGATTACTTTGGCAATTAAAAACATTGAATTTAAAACTGAAAGAAATCAATTTTCATTCAAAAAAAGAGTAAGTGATTTATCAGCAGGAAAAAAATTGTCAAACCAAATTTAAATGAACTAACAAAAAAATATTAATTTTTCACTCAGAACAGTGAATATTCAAATAAAATATTAAATTTTCAACAAAATAATTAATTTCGTATTTATTCTTTTTATTTTATATTTATTTATTTTATTTATTCATTCATTTCGCAGGGTCTCGAAAAATCCCTCAAAATGAAAAATTGGGTTTTGCGAGTTTTTGGCGCTGATAATTTTTGAATGGTTTATTTTATTACAAATTATTAATAATAAAGAAGTACTGATTTACGTTAGGAGAAAATATTTAAAAAATATATAGAATTTCTAAAAATTAAACCAAGAATCGAACGACCAACTTTGGATAACCACCAAAAAATTCTCCTATCATAATTTTAAAAAAGATCCCTTAAAAAAGTTTTCTTTTTCCTTTGTAAAAAAATCTTTGAATATTTATTTGGCGTCTTGTTTTAAATTACAATGGTAGAATTTTACGGTGGAAGACAACATATTGTTGTTGGATTCTTGGTTTTATTTTCGGGAACTTTAAAATATATTTTGATTATTGGACGTTAAATAGGATTTTAAATTTGATTTTAATCAAATTCAAATTGATTGAATTTTAAAATATTGATAATTAATTGATTATAGATAGCCAAAAAAACGGAGGCAGTGCGGCCCTATTCATTTAATTGCCCAAATAATAAACCCTTGAATCTGTTGATCACTCTTTACCTTTCATATCAGATACAGTTCAAATTGTCACTTGTTAGTTACAGAAAAATATAATAGATTTCCATACTGAAAATAATGAAGTAGCCTTGTAAAAATCTTCACCAAGTCATGTACAAACAACAGCAAGATGGTATTGTGAAACATAAATGTAAAACTGAATGTGAAAACATTTTTCAGGTAATCGATCAATAAACATTTTTCAAGAAATCTATCTTATCATTAGATAATTACAGAAATTTTGAACATTTTTCAGACTGAAGATTAAAAATTTGTTAATTAAATTTGTTCTGAAAAAGATCTCCTTTGGTCCGCTGGGAATCGAACCACAGACCTTCCGATTATCGCTCGAATGATTTTCCATTAAGCTACTAAGCAGATGAAAAAAAATTTTTTGTTTCGAAATAAAATCTAATTTGTCAAGGAATCTGTATTATCATCAGAGAATAACAGAAATTTTTAATCACTTGTCAGGCTAGATGAAGCCGTTAATAAAAAATGTTGTTAATTACATTTTTTTGAAAAAAAATCTTCTCCGTTGCGCCGTAAGCGAAAAAATTAGAAAAAATAAAGTTGTTTGAAGCCAAACGGAAGGAAAGAGAAAATATTTTTTCAGAAAAAATTTAATTAAAAAATTTGTTCATTCCCAGAAAGGATTTTTTTATCTCTCTAGTAGCTTAAGGAAAAAGCACTTGACCGGAAATCGGAAGTTTTGTGGTTCCATTTCCAGCGGAGCGAAGGAGAAGATTTTTTTCCGCAAAAATTGAATTAACATTTTTTTTTATTTTACAGCCCTACGTTGTCTGAAAATTAATAAAGAATTTCTGTAATTTCTGTCATATTTTTAAGTTGAAAATTGAATTTTTGTAGAGAAAAGTCTTCGTTTGGCTTGAAGGTTTAACAATTTAAGTAGAGTTTAATTTTTTTCCTAACTGAAAAATCTTTATTTGTTAAAAATTCGTCCTTTTAGTTTTAAAATTTCATCTTTTTCGATTGAAATATAAACTATGACACTCTTTAGCCTAAAAAGGCATTGAGAATTAATTCTTTGATAATCATTTTTTGATTAAAAATTAAACTATTCTGTCAGAAATTCGTCTTTTCGGGTTAAAAATTAAAGCCTTTGTAGAACATTAAGCCTTTTTTTAAACTTATATTGTGTTGTTGATTAGACATCTCAAATCTCTTTTATGTAATAACTGTTTTTTTCTGAAAATTTGTCTTTTCAATTTAAAAGTTCATCCTTTTTGTTATAAATATTGCATCATTTTTAGATAAAAATGAAACTTTTTTTGAAAGTTCAATTATTTCTTGGAAAATTTACTTTTTGTTTAAAATTTGTATTTTTGTGTTGGAAAAAATATTGAAATATTTTTGCAGGAAAATCTAACGCTCTTTTTGAAAATTTGTCTTTTTAATTTATAAATTGATTTTTTTAGTAGATTTTTCATTTTTCTTTGACAAAAAATGCAAGTGCTCGGTTAAAAAATCAACTATTTTTTTAAACTTTGACTTTTTAATTTTTAAATTAATAAAAATTGCTCTTTTTCAAATTTAAATGTTCCGTTGAAAATTTACTGTTTGTTCAAATTTAATATTTTAGTGTTGAAAAGAGAAATAAAATATTTTTTAGATGAAACTTCAACTGTTTAAAATTTGTTTTAAAGTAAAAATTCATCTGTTTGAAGATAAATTTAATCTTTATTGGATAAAAAAACAACTATTTCGTTGAAAATTAAACTATTTTTTAAAAATAAAACATTTTAGTTGATAATTCTACTGTTTTTTGATAATTAAACTATTTCGTAGACAATTCACTTTTTGTTTAGAATTTATATTTTGTGTTAAAAAATGTACATAAATCTTTTCTGGGTGAAAGGTTATCTTAAAAAAAATGAGTTATTTAAAAAAACATTATCTGTTTTAATACAAATTTATTCTTTGTTGGACAAAAATGCTATTATTTGGTAGAGAATTCAACTATTTTGTTCAAAATTCATCGTTTATGGTTGAAAAAATTCGCCTTCTTAAATTGAAAATGAAATTTTTTTCGTAAAAACTTTTTTTTTGTCAGGAAATTTATATTTTGGTCTTAAAAAGTCAACTGGAATCTATTTTGGATGAAAATTTAACTATTTTTTGACATTTTTTTAAACATAAAAATTCATCTATTTCATTATAAAATTTATCTTTTTGGATAAGAATGCAACTATTTGGTAGAAAATTGAACAATTTTATTGAAAAGTTATATATTTTGGTTACAAATTCGGTTTTTTTTTTTAAATGAGAATGTAACTTTTTGATAAAAAATTAATCTCCTTGGCTTGAGTATTCAATGATTTTGTTTAAAAAATTTGATTAAATAACTTTTTATTCAGGACCATAGTTCTTATTTTATTTGCAAAAGCAACATTAAAAATAATTTTTTTTTTAAATAAACCAAACAATAAGACTTATAATATTATTAAATTTTAAATTGCCAAATCACAAAATTTCCGACAAAAATTTGCTGAATTATATAATAGGCCACTTTTTTTTTGGTTTGAGTTTGGCGCAATACCGCCTTTTGACGGATGTTTTATGGCGTTATGCTTAAAACACAAGCCAATCTGCTGTTTATGACTACGGATTCAGATTCAGCAGGACAAAAGACATAAAGATAAACTGCTCAAGTCACCGGGCAGGCCGCTTTCTTTTCTTTCGAATTTGAAGTAAAACTGCCCTTTGAAGGATATTTTTGAGGTTAGGGTTACCATTCGAGCTAATCTGATATTTCTGACTTCGGTTTCGGATTCAGCAGGTCAAACCACATAAGCATACACTTCTGTGGTCGCCGAGCAGGCCACTTTCTTTTCTTTTGAATTTGTCTTAAAATCGCTAATTGACGG
The DNA here is from genome assembly GCF_010883055.1 of Belonocnema kinseyi. NCBI lineage: Eukaryota > Metazoa > Arthropoda > Insecta > Hymenoptera > Cynipidae > Belonocnema > Belonocnema kinseyi. The sequence continues at coordinate 139,221,207 of NC_046661.1, read as the reverse complement.
ATGTTTTTCAAGGTTAAGGTTAAAATTTAATTCAATCTGATATTTCTGACTTCGGATTCGGATTCAGCGTGTCAAGAAACATAAGAATACATTGCTGTGGTCACCAGACACCCGACTTTTTTTTGTTCCAATTTGGCGCAAAACCGCCTTTCAACGGATTTTTTTTTTAAGTTAAGCTGAAAAAAAGCCAATCTGATATTTCTGAATTCGAATTCCCATTAAGCGGGTAAAATTACATAAGGATACACTGCTCTGGTCGCCGGGCAGGCCACATTCTTTGCTTTCGAATTTGGCGTAAAACCGTCTTTTGACGGATGTTCCTTAAGGTTAGGGTTAAAACTGAAGCCAATCTACAATTTCTGACTTCGGATTCGGATTCTGCGTGGCAAAATACATAAAGATACACTACTCTGATCGCCGGGCAGGCCACTTTTTTTGGTTTTAATATGGCGCAAAACCGCCTTTTGACGGATATTTTTTGACGTTAGGCCTAAAACGCAAGCCAATATGATATTTCTGACTTTAGATTCGAATGCAGCGGGTTAAAAGAAATGAGGATACACTGCTCTGGTCGCCGGGCGGGCCACTTACTTTTCTTTTGAATGTGGCGTGAAACTTTCTTTTTTCGGATGTTTTTTAAGGTTTTTATTTTTTCCTTAAAGAAAAATTGTTAAGCTACCAAGCACGAAATATGAATTGTCATTCCAGAAGAAAGAAATTAGGTTCTGAAATATCAAAACTCAGGGTGATCGCTAGACTGCGAAACTGGAAAATGACCAATCACTAAAAATATCACAAGTTTTATATCAAAAGATAAAAAATATATAGTTTGATGAAATGTTTTAAAAGATTTCTGCAACATATTAGACGTACAAATAAAAATTTCACAAATACTCATTTTCAACGACTCAGAATTAAAATAATTTAACTTCTAATTTAAAAAGCGTTCGACAAAAATTTTAATCATTCAATTTTTAATTTTTCGAACTTGAAATGGCTTGAAAAGATATAATTATGGAAATTCATACACTTGCTGATTTATTCTTCAATTTAGGGTATTGAAAATAATAGCGCTTATTTATAAACAATGCAAGTTTTGATTAGTCAAAACAATTTCTTCAGACAAATATTTTTTTAATATCATAAAATACATTTCAAATTAATTCTATAAAAATTTAACAAGATTAAAAAAAGTATTTTATTCTAAAAATAATAATTATATATGTTACAATAAAATAATAATTGAAATAAAGGTATTTCAGGAATAAATAAACTTTTATTGTAAAACTTTTGGTTACCCAAATGATGATAAATAATTTATTACTCAGTAACATTAAAAGCATTAATAATTATTTATATTGAATAAAAAAATTATCTTACTGTAATAGGGGGATTTTAAATGTAAAGAAACTTTCATTTTACCAATCGTATGTAACATCCAATTACATATCCTTAAATTGAAGAACATGGGAAAAAATGGTCAACAAAAATCATAATGAATACTTTGCAGTCACAACCTTAAACACAATGCGTCTTATGGGTCCTTTGAAAAAATTTAAAAGAAACTTTAGTTATTAGACACAAAGGGCCCTCTGATTACCGATACTTAAAATGCATAGATTCTAGTTTATAATATGACACTGAGGTGGTGCTGCAAAGTTGGAGAATACTACAGTCACGAAGGTAGAGTAAGGAGTAGTATCCCTGTAAGTGGGGACTGAAACCACGAGCGTCCAAGAATTCGTTAATGTTTGCGACGGATGGATAACCAGGGCCAGTTCCGCACGCATGCGCATTGGCGGTTGCCATGACAACACCCGTTGGAAGTTTTGGACTTGTGTTTTGAACACGAAGGACTGGGGGGTCGGTAGAACACTTCGTAGGGAGTGGGTAGGACACGTGTCAGCGCAAACAGCACTGCGCATGTGCGCGCAACTGGTACTGAGTTCCACCTCTCCACCCCAAACACATAGGCAGATACCACGCCTCACTATTCTTTCGTACGCGACTCTTAATGTAAAAATCCTGAAATATATATATTTTTTTTCAGGTGATACATCCGATCTTCTAATCCGTAAAAAACGGGTAATTGATTTGACTCCGAATTCAAATACAAAAGTGACAATTCAACAAGTGCCTTACATTGTTAGTATTATAAAAAATAAAAAAATCTGGTGCAGCGGTAGTATTTTATCGTCAACTTTCATCATAACAGCTGCGCACTGTTTTCATGACCTTCATGCAAATTATTTCATTCTTTCTGATTCTGAATATGCCAATGCTGGAAAAATCCACCTAATATCAAAGATGATTAGACATCCTGACTTCCGTCATCCTTCTTATGTGAACGATCTTGTTTTGCTCAAAATTCATCCTCCTATTGATTTCGAACATTCACATAACCGGAAAATTGAACTGCGAAAAACTACAATGCGGAGAAATATGGTTGGTAGCCTTAGTGGCTGGGGATGTATTTCCTACAGATCAATGTAAGTTGTCCCTATTAACTTAAGAAATTATCTTTAGGGCTAATTGAAAAATTTCTCGAATTTTGTACCTCAAATTCAACTCGTGTCATCAACTAGAAAATTGTCAGAAAAAATCTCGAATTTAGAGGAAACAATCTTGTCAATCTTGCCTTTAATTTGAGAAAAGAAAATTAAGAAAAAGATTCAAGCATCCCCGAGATATGACTATAAATTAAGGCTTGGAAAGCAGAACCGAACCAGCACTCGTCAAGAGTGGTGATGACGCGCTGAAAACGCGATGAAGAGAGAACGTCTTTCCTCGCGTTTTCTGCGCGTCATTCCCACTCCTGAGGACTGCTCAAGCGCTCGTTGACTTCTACTTTCAGAGTCTTGAATTGTCCTAAAGATCCTCTAGGTTGAGTTCAGCCACAACCTCCCGTTGTTTTGATTGGCTACGATTAAACCGGAACCAGAAGTTAAGAAAAGCGCGCGATTTTCAAACCAAATTTTACAATAAATTCACAATTTTGAAGAATAAAATGAGGAAGAAGCTAACATAATATATAAACATGTCAAAACTTTATGAAATATATGAAAATAGAAATATTGAGAAAAAAACTATTCCATTTGATGTTTAAAAGTTAGTATCGTTGATTGAAAATCCAGGTGTTTGGATTAAAATACGTCTTTCTTAGAAGAAAACTAATCTTGCTAGGAAAATTTAAGTAATTTGTTAAAATTTTGTTTTTTGGGTTAAAAAATTATTATTTATATTTATATTTGTACACGATCGGATCTTGAAATATATATTTTTTTATCATTCTTGTATTTTCTTAAATTTAGCATCTTTTGGTAGAAAATTAATCTTCTTCATAATTTCCCATTTAAATTTTAAAAATGCAACTGTTTTTGTAGATAATTCGTCTTTTTCATAAAAATTCAACTGTTTTGTTAAAAATTAATTTTTCTATTAAAAATTCCTAATTTCAAATAAAAAATTATACTTTTTTGTAAAGAAATTTGGCTTTATGGTTAAAAATTGGTTTTTATATTGAAATTTTTTTATTAAAAATTTAACCATTTCTTTGTTCGAAAATTTAAAAGTAGTTCTTTTTTAGTTGACCGTGAAATTCCCTGGTTTAAAATTTATTTATATCAATAAAAATTGGCCTTTCTTGATGTAAGATTAATTTTGCCCAATAAAAATTAATATTTTTCGTTGAAAATTCAGCTTTTTCGTAGAAAATGGAACTTTTTTGTATAAAATCCAAATAATTTTTTCAAAATTTATATTTTCCTGTTAAAACTTCAACCGTTGTCTCAAAAATTCATTTTTTTTTGTAACAATTAAACTCTTCATTTAAAAAATAACATTTTGGTTGAAAATACATATTTCTGGATTGAAAATTTAACAACTTTGTAGAAAATTCGTCTTTTTGTTTCTGTAAATTCTACAGCTTGGTTGTATTTTTTTCTTTGTTTTTTTTAATCAATTTAAAAATACAATTTAAAAATACAACGAAAAGACAATTCGTCTTTTTAGTGAAAATTCAACTGTTTTGGTAAAAATTAATTTTTTTATTCAAAATCTATATTTTCAAATAAAAAATTCTGTTTTTTGTCAAGAAATTTGTCTTTATGGTTAAAATTTTTTATTGAAAATGTTACTATTTCCTTGTATAAATATTTAAAAACAGTTCTTTTTAAGTTGAGAGTTAAATTACTGGGTTGAAAATTTATTTATAATATTTAAAATTAGTATTTTTTGGAGTAAGATTAATTTTATCAATTAAAAATTAATATTTTTCATCGAAAATATTGCTTTTGCAATGCAAATTATACTTTTTTTCTCAGAAAATTGAACTTTTTTGTAAAGAATGTAAACAATTTGTTTAGAATGTATATTTTTCTGTTAAAAATTCAACTGTTGTATCAAAAATGCATTTTTTTTTTGTAAAAATTAAATTCTTTATTTAAAAATTAACAGTTTTCTTGAAAATACATATTTCTGTGTTGAAAATTTAACAGCTTTATAGAAAAATCATCTTTTTGTTTTTCACAATTCTATAGTTTGGTTGAATTTCGTTTTTTGAAAATTAATTTGAGAATACAACTTTTTTTGTAGATAATTTATCTTTTTAGTGAAAATTTAACTGTTTTGTTAAAAATTAATTTTTCTATTCAAAATTTATATTTCCAAATAAAAAATTCGGTTTTTTGTCAAGAAATTTGTCTTTATGGTTAAAAATTTGTTTCGATAATTAAAATTTTTTATTGAAAATGTTACTATTTCCTTGTTTGAAAATTTAAAAATGATTTTTTTTTAGTTGACCATCAAATTACTTGGTGAAAAATTTATTTATATTATTTAAAATTGACCTTTTTCGGTTTAAGTTAAATATTGTCAATTCAAAATTAATATTTTTCATCGAAAATATTGCTTTTGCAATGCAAATTCAACTTTTTTCGTAAACAATTAAACTTTTTTGTAAAAAGATGCAAATAATTTTTTCAAAATTTATATTTTCCTATTAAAAATTCAACCATTGTGTCAAAAATTAGTTTTTTTTTTGTAAAAATTAAACTCTTTAGTTAAAAATTAACCTTTTTGTTGAAAATATATATTTCTGGGTTTAAAATTTAACAGCTTTGTAGAAAGATATTCTTTAGGTGTTACAAATTCTACATTTTAGTTCCATTTTTTTTTCTTTTTTTTTAAATTTCATCTTTTTAGAAATTAAAAAAAAAATTTTGTTAAAAAAATTATATTTTTCTACAACTTTTATTAGTCGTGACACACATTAAAGTCGCTTCACAAACTTCAAGAAATTGTTTATTAAAAAAATGATTTCAAATTTCCTTTTTAAAAAGTCAAAACATTCCCCCCCCCCCCCCCCCCCCCCCCCCCCGCCCCTAAAAATAATTATTTCTCCCATTTTAGAAACGACAGGTCATATCCAGAGGAATTACGATCAATTAGGATAAGTACAATTGGTCTCTCTAATTGCCAAAAGGCCTACGAAAATTTGACCACAGACACAGGTGGTCCGATTATTGTTACAGATTTAAATTTTTGTACTCATGATAAGAATAATCAAAAAAGGGCTTGTTTGGGCGATTCCGGTGGACCTTTTACAATCGATGGTAAATTGGCAGGTGTTCTCAGCTGGGGTCTCGGAAACATAGATCCAAAATTACCTGACATTTTTCTGAATATGGCTCATCCCACATACCGTGAATGGATTTCATTACACGTGCCACATCATGAGGATTAAAAATTATACTTATAATAATTATATTTTACAAGATTTATTTATTCTTATTGAAAAAATTGCCACCAGCCGCTGGGATTTGAACCCAGGTCCTTTCGATTGCCGGTGTGGTGATCTTGCCCACTAAGCTACGGTTGCCCAATAAGCTGCGGAGAGAACGCACCAATGTAATTGAAAGTTATTGATAAATTGTAAAATTTACTAAAAATATGGTGATTTTTTATTTTCAATTTTAAGTTAGGACGAAAACCGGTAAAATAATTTAAAATTTTGCAATCTTGTATATGTTATTATTTCAAACAAAGGTCATGGGATTTGTATCTAATTATTTTTATATAAAAATGCCAATTTCATGACAAAATTTTTAAAAGATTCTGAATCTTGCTGAAATTAAAATTCTTTTTGTTTGTCGAAAATACGAGTTTTTATGTCAAAATTCAACCTAACCTAAAATTTTAATGAAAAAATAATGATCTTCTTTTCAATCTAAAGATTTCTTATTAAAAATGGCAATTTTAGACGAAATTCTTCTTTCTGATTTTGAAGGATTTTACAGAATTTCTAAAGATTTCAAAAGTAGCAGTTTTCAAGTATTTCAAAGGATTTCAAAAAATGTTAAAGTATTTTTAAAACTAAGTCAAAGTTATGCAAGTTTTTTTTAGAAAATTTACGAGATTTTGAAGGATTTTAAAAGAATTCCTAAACATTTCAAAAGATTTAAAAAAATGTTAAGTGATTTTCAGAGACCTTAACGGGTCTTCAGAAATTTCCAAGTATTGAACAGGATTTCAAATTATTTAAAAAAATGCTTAAACAACTTAAAATATTTCAAAGGATTTCAAGGGATCTCTAGAGATTTCAAAGTTTTTTGCGGAATTTTGATTGATTTTTATTCATTTTAATGAATTTCCAAGCATTTCAAAATATTTTAAAGGATTTCTAAAAAATGTTAAAGGATTTTTAGTAATAAAAGATATGGAAGGATTTTTGAAGATTTTATGTAACTTTGAAGGATTAAAGGGATTCCTAAGTTATGCAAGGATTTTTAGAGATTTCAAAAGATTTTTAAGAAATTTTGCATGATTTTCAGCGACTTCAAAGAATCTGCAAGAATTTCTAGCTAACGAAAAGGATTTTAAAATATTTTGAAACATGCTTAAATATATAGAAGGATTTTAAAAGATTTCCTAGGATTTTGAAGGATTCCCAAAAATTTAAAAGTTTTGAAAGTCTGTTGCGGAATTTCGATTGATTTTGAGTAATTTCAAAGAATTTCGAAAAATGTCCAAGTGTTTCAAAGGATTTCTAAAATTTTTAAGGGGTTCTAAAAAATCCTTGAAAATATGCAAGCCTTTTTGAAGATTTTAAGTGATTTTGAAGGATTTTTAGAGATTCCTGAAGATTTGTAAGACTTTTGCGGAATTTTTATTGATTTTTAGTCATTTAAAAGAACTTCCAAAAATTTCCAAGTGTTTCAAAGGATTTCTAAATTTTTTCAAGGATTTTAAGAGATCCTCTAAGATATATAAGGATTCTTAAAGATTTCAAGTGATTTTTAAGGATTTCGAGGGATTTCAAGAGATTTCTAAAGATTTTAAAGAAATTTTTCATGATTTTCAGAGACTTTAAAGGATCTGCAAGAATTTCCAGGTAACGAAAAGGATTTAAAAATATTTTGCAACATGGTTAAGGATGTGGAAGAGTTTATAAAGATTTCCAAGGATTTTAAAGGAACCCTAAAGATTTGAGAGGTTTCATTGGAATTTCGAAGGATTTTTAGTCATTTTAGAAAATTTCTAGAACTTTCCAGGCATTTCAAAAGATTTTAAAGGATTTCCTAAGATGTTAAAGTATTTTTAGAAATACCCAAAAACATGCAATTATTTTGAAACATTTAGTGTAATTTTGAAGAATCTTAAGGAATTCCTGAAGATTTCAAAAGATTTTTAGGAAATTTCAAGTGATTTTCAGAGATTTTAAAGGGTCTAAGGAAATTTTCAAATATTTTAAAACATGCTTAAAGATGACAAAGAATTTGTGCAGATTTAAAAGGATTTCAAGGTCTTTCTAAAAATTGGAAAGTTTTTTGCGGAATTTCGATTGATTTTTAATCATTTTCAAGAATTTCTAAAAGCATCCAAATATTTCAACGCATTTTGTAGGATTTATAAAAATGTTTATGGATTTTAAAAAATTCCGAAAGATATGTAAGGATTTTTAAATTTTTCATGTGATTTTAAAGGATTTAAAAATAATTCCTAAAGATTTCAAAGAATTTAAAAACATGTTTACTCCTTCAATAATCTACAGAAATCCCAAAGTACTAAAAAGGATTTTAAAATATTTTAATACAAGCTTAAGGATATCTAAAGATTAAAAAAAATTTCAAAGGATTTCAAGGGATCCCGAAAGATCTGAAAGACATTTGCGGAATTTGAATTTATTTTCAGTCATTTTAAAGATGTGCTAGAAGTTTCCAAGTATTTTTAAGAATTTTATGGGATTTATAAAAAAATTTAAGGATTTTAAGAAATCCTTACAGAAATCCTTACAGTCTACAGAAATTGGTAAGTATTGGAAAGGATTCTAAAATATTTAAAAAATGCTCAAGGATATGGAAGAATTTTTAAAGATGTTCAAGGATTTTAAGGAAACCCTAAAGATTTGAAAGGTTTTTCCGGAATTTCGAAGGATTCTTAGGCATTTCAGAAAATTTCCAGAACTTACCCAGTATTTCAAAGAATTTTGTGGGATTTCTAAGAATTTTCAAGGATTTTTAGAGACTTTAAATAGTCCAGAGAAATTTCGAAGTATTGAGAAGGATTTTAAAATATTTTTTGAATTGCTTAAGCACATCGAATTTTGTAGAAAATTAATCTTCTTAGTCTATTGGGTTTTCGGTTTAAAATTTATCTTTTTTAGATACAAAGTTAATCATTTGATTGAAAATAAATATATTTTGTTAAACGTTAATTTCCTTCTAGAAAATGAATGTTCGTTTTTAAAAATTCATTTTGCTCGATGAAAGATTAATCATTTTCATTAGAAATTTCTTTCTGTGGGGGGAAAATTTATTTATTTTGTTGAAAATTGGTCTTTTAGATATAAAAAAACCTTCTTAGTTAAAAATTCATGTATTTTGTTAAAATATCGTCTTTTTCGGTAAAAAATATTGTTCTTGATTGAAAACTCACCTATTTGTTAAAAAGTAATTTTGATTCAAGATTCACCATTTTAATTTAGAGTTCAGTTTTGTGCTTGAAAACTTATCTAAATCGAATGTGTTTAGTAACTTTGTTTTGGTTGAAAATATTAATTCTATTTTCCAAAAATTTAAATATTTGACTTTTCTTTTAAACTTACCTATTTTTGTTGAAAAATCGTATTTTTTGGTCAAATAAGTTTTTTTCTTGATATTTTTAATTATTTCTATACACCACTAAACACGATTTATCAGTGCATTGTTATGTAAACTTTTAAAAATCTTTTAATTGAATTTGAAGGATTTTATGGCAGTCCTGTACATTTCAAAATATTTTTATGAAATTGTAAATAATTTACACCTAATTTTGATCGATTTTTAGGGATTTAGATAATCTTTAAAATCTACCTATCAGAATTTTGTTAAATTCCCTAAAATCCTTAAAAATCTTTATAAAAATTATGAAATCCATGGAAATTTTTTTGAAACGTGATATTCTAAATTTGAATTTGTCCTTGCCTTATTCCCGTTTTTGGCAAATGACGTTCCAATTTTTTAGAAAATATCACAACTCGTTTACGATTCTTTGTTTAAATTTAAATAATTAAAAGACTAAGATTTAAGCCTAGATATAAAAGAATTTGATCGAAATTAGGTTTTGGAAAAATATTTATGTTCCTACCATTTTTAAATTATAAAAAAAAACTTTTGTCTTTATTCTCTATATTATTATTGTTATTATTATATTATGACCTCAACACCACTTTTTAAATCGCATTATTTTGTTTCTTTTAGTATATTTTATTAAAAAATTTGCTTTTAAACTAATTTTGTAATTTATAATCGACAACACTACAGTCTGATGCTGATAGGTTATCAGATGGTCAATAAAATACTTTGTGGACTCAACAACAGTTTTTGATTAGTAGAATTTGGCGATACAATTTATATTTTTGAAAATTATATATTTTATTAATTTTCAATGCTTAAGAATAGAAATATTATTTGAATTCTTTCCAATTATTCTGCATTAAATTTGTTTGAAACGAACTAATTTTGCTTAGTTGAACCATACCATATTTATTAGGTGGTCAACTTAGATTTTCAAAAATATTTTTGTTTCTCCAATTATCATTTCTTCAGAATATGAAACTCGTTTGAATTCTCTTAAATTCTTTTTTATTTTACTTCATAATTTTTTGAATGTAATATTATAAATCGTAAAAATTTTTTGTTTGTTCTAAATGAAATAAGTACAAAGATTAAACACTAAACCTAGCAAAATTTTGCGGAAATTACATTTTTTTAAATATTTATGTTTCTGAAATTATCAGAATATCTATCATGCAATTGAATTTTCAAAAATTGTTATGTATTTTATTTGCTAGAAACTACATTTGCCTGTCTTTAATAGCAAATCGTTATTAGATGGCCAAAAAAATACTTGGTTGAGCAAGCAACACTTTTTGGTAGGTAAACCTGGTGATGCAATTTAAATTTTCCAAAAATATTTATGTTTTTATAATTTTTAATACTTCGGAAAATGAATTTTATTTGAATTCTTTTGAATTCTTTTACATTAAATTTGTTTGGAGCAAACAAAATTTCCTTGATTGAAGCATAGCATATTTATTCGATAGTAAACAGAATACTTTGTTCACCCAATAACAATTTTAAGTTCGTAAAATGTTATAATCCAACTTACATTTTTAAGAAATATTTATGTTTTTTCAATTTTTATTACTTCAGAACATGAAACTCGTTTGAATTTTCTCAAATTCTTTTGTAATTTATTTTATTCTATCTTTTTCATTTCTTGTTTCAACCAGAACAGTGAAAGAAAGACAAAAATTATTCCCTAAACGTAACTCAATTTTATGGAATTTACTTATTTTTCAAATAATAATGTTTTAGAGATTGTCATAATATGCATTATGCAATTGAATTAAAAAAAATTGTATTGTATTTGTTGAAAGCTCCCAATTTTGTGTCGGTTCAGGAGCATTTAGTTATTAGATTTTCAGGTGAACTTGTTTGATCAACAACAATTTTTTGTTTGTAAAACTTCTTGATGCAATTGAAATTTCTGATAAATAATTATGATTCTTCAATATTAATGATTTCACAATATGCATTTGATTTCAATTCCTTCAAATTCTTCTGTATTATATTTGTTTGAGGTAAGCTAATATTCCTTGATTTCATTATAGCATAGTTATTAGATGGTCGGTAAACTACTTTTTAAACCCAAAAACAATTTTTAGTTAGTAGAATTTGATGATGCAACTTAGATTTTCGAAAATATTCACATTTTTTAATTTTCGATACTTGAGAATATAAATTTTATTTGAATTCTTTCGAATTCTTTTGCATGATATTTGTTTGAAACAATCTAACTTTCCTTGGTTGAGCCATACCATATTTATTAGATGGTCAAGAAAATGATTCCTTCACCTAACAAAAACTTGTGGTTTGTAAAATTTCATGATCCAACTTATATTTTTGAAAAATATTTGTGTTACTTCAATTTTTAATACTTTAGAATATGCAAATCGTTTGAATTCATCTAAATTTTTCAGTATTTTATTTTATTTATTTCATTTCCTGTTTCAACCAAAACAGCGAAAGGAAGACAAATATTAAACCCTAAATATAGCTCAATTTAAGGAAATTAAAATTTGCTTAAATATTTATTTTTCCGCTATTTTCAGAACATGTATTATGCAAATGAATTTAAAAATTTTTTTAAGTATTATACATATTTGTTGGAGGCTACCAAATTTTTATTGGTTGAACTGCATATAGTTACTAGATAGCCAAGAAAATAGATGATTGAACCGACCACAATTTTTTTTAAATAAAATTTTATGAGGTAACTTTTGAAAAAATACCACAATTCGTATATTATTTTGCAAGTCTCACTAATTTAGAATATGGATTTCATTTAAACTCTATTAAAATCTTTGGTATTATGTTTGTTTGGAAAAAATTTTCTTGTTTCAACCATAGTATAATGTTTAAATGGTCTATTGTCAAAATATTTAGTTAACCAAAAATATTTTTTAGTGAATAAAATATGGTTTATCAAACGAAATATAAATAATTAGGTTGTATTTTATACTTTCCATAGAATCACTTTGTCCAATAAAGTATAACTTATTACTGATTTATAATCTAACAATGCTTATGTCTTTAAAGCCAAAGTAAGAAAAATTTAGAGATTAAAAAAATTCTTTGTTTTTAAGAAACGAGCTTTTGTTAATGTATTTAATATTTATTATTATTTTGATCATATTAATCCAAAGTCCTTTTTTAAATAAAATTATTTTGTTTCTTATTATTGTATTTATTTTGACAGTGAGACATGATCATTAAAATAATTTTCGCCTACAACATTTTTTTATTAAAGTTTAATGATGCAACCTAAATTTCTCAAAAATATATTCTTTTTTTTAAATTGCGTTACGTCAGAATATAAATATTGTTTTAATTCTTTCGTATTTTGTTATATTATATTCGTTGCAAACAAAATAATTTTCCTTGGAACAAACACAGCATAATTATTAAATGCTCAACAAAATGTTTGGTGGACCCAAGAACAATTTCTGGCCAGTGCAATTTGGCGGTGCAACTTTTGAAAAAATATTACAATTCATATATCTGTCTTTCTTTGACGTTAAATAAAAAAACAAAGATTAAGAACCCAAATATAGCGCAATTAATTCGAAATAAGATGAGAGACAAATATTTATATGCTTGTTATGTTCCAGAATAAACATTATTCATTTAAATTCCTTCAAATTATTTTGCATTGTCTTTATTAGAAGAAAACAAATTTCTTGGAACCTTAAGAAATTTAAATTAGATTTAAATCAATTTAAAAATCCTATTTCACGTCCAATTATCAAGCTACTGTGCAAAATTCCTGCAAATAAAACCAAAAATCCAACGACTACATTTGGACATCCACCAATAAAAATGTTTCTACTTTTATTTGAAAATTTTTTTTGTTTTAAAGAAAAAAAATTATGAATGTCGAAAAGTTGGTGATTATTTCTTCAAAAAGTTTTCTTGTTGCGCTTTGAAAGTAATAAAAATAAAAAAGACGAAATAATTAAAAAAAAAGCGAAAGAAGGGTATTTTGTTTGGCTGTCTTCCCATTTTTCCTTTCTCTTTTTTGATTTTTTCTAAAAAAGAAAAGAATTTTTCTCTTTTCTTTTTTTAAGAAAATTTTTATCTTTTTTCAAATTTTAAACAAAATGCTTGGTGAACTTAATAATATACGTGATTGACTAAACAATAATTCTTAGTTAGCAACATTTGATGATGCAACTTTGGTTTTCGAAAAATATTTATGTTTCTAGAGTGTCCTTTTATTCAGAACTTGTAGTTCATTTGGATTCTTTTAAATTATTTTGTATTTTAGTTGTTTAAAAATAAAATTTCCTTGGTTCAAATATAGCATATTGATGAGATGTTTATTGATCAGCAAAATGCTTAGTTGACACAGCAGCAATTTTAAGTTAGTCAAATTTAATGATAAAACTTAGATTTTTAAAAATTGTTTATTTTTTTATAGTCATCATTACTTGAGAATATACAATTCATTAAAAATATTTTAAATTGTTTTGTGGTATCTATGTTTGAAAAAAAAACCTATTTTCCTTGGTTCGACCATAACATTATTAGATTGCCAAAAAATATCTATTTCACTCAAGGATACCTCTAATTAGTAAAATTTTATGATGAAATTTTCATTTTTGAACAATATTTATGTTTCTGCAATTTTTAGAATATCCATTTATTTTAATTTTTCAAAATTCTTTTGTATATCATTTGTTTAAAACAAAACTGATTTTCCTGCTTAGTGATTAGATCTTCACTGGTCACACAAAATACTTGGTTAAACCTAACAACATTTTTGGTTAGTAGAATTATATAATAATAATTTTGAAAACATAACACAATTCCTGTATGAATTATTTTTCTTAAGCTCAATAAAAAAAGACAAAGCCTAAACTCTAAAAATAAGAGAATTTTGTCGAAATTAGATTACGAAAAAATATTTGTGTTTCCACAATTTTTATAATGTGCATTATTAATTTGAATTCTTATAAATTCTTTTGTACCAAATTTGTATGAAACAAAAAATTTGTTTGATTTACTCATAGCATAGATATTATATGGTGATTAAAATACTTGGTTATCTCAAAAATTGATTATCCAAATATTAAGATGGATCTTTTGAAAATATCGCAATTCATTTATAAATGTGCAATTTTCATTACTTCAGAATATGCATTTCATTTAAATTCTCTCAAATTCTTCTGTATTCTCTTTCTTAAAAAAACATACATTTTCTTTTTTGGACCATAGCATAGTGATTAGAGGTGCTTTGCTAAGAATTTCTTTGAGCCAAGAATAATTTTTGCTATTTAAAATTTAGTTTACCAAACCAAATGTGTATGATTATTCGGATTAGCATACATTTTGGTCATTCAAAAAAGCCCCTTTTTCAAATATTCCTCAAATAATTTTATAGAATGAGAAGCATTATTTTTCTGGCAATGAGTGCTATAAATAAATTGTATAAAGCGACTGCAAAAAATGTTGTTGACTTTCCTCAATGAAGATGAGTCCAGACTTTGCATAGAATAACTTTTCTTTTTTTTATGCAATATAATTTATGAACGATGTGTACTCTAATTATAAAAATCAAATACATTGCTAACCATTTGCGTCATTTGGTCATAATGTACAGGTTTAATTGGGTTATAAATTTTCAAAATTGATGTCTCCTACTTGGGGAATTACCAAATATCTTACATTGTCTGTGAATCACAACTGCAATATTTAACTACTCATTATCCTGGACCATCGCAAATAAAGGGAGAGTATAAAATATGATGTTGCTTATCATCTTCTATTAACTTTGTCTATCATCAGACAATTTAAAACCGGAATTCTTCTTTTATTTTTTGATCAGCGAATTTTTTTCGAAATGGGAAAAACGTCTTGCTTGGCTCTTTTAATATTTTGTGCCGTTTTGACTGAAGAAATTGCAGCCTTATTCGAAGAAAACATTGGTGAGTGATGTGAGATACTACAATTTTAATAATAAATATTTATTTGTGAAAGAGATTTGCTTAGTTTTTTTTATACGCAAATTGGAAATGATTAACTCATTCCTTGTAATGTTTACCAAAGTTTAGTAGCTTCTTCTGTAAGATTTCCAGATATAAGAAAAATTTTCGAAATTAGTTGTTATGAAAATTTTGAAAATTATTAAAACAAATCAAAATTAATTTTTTATTTTCCGTAAATTTAAATTAATTCCTAATAATTCTCATTATCAACAAGATTTGCAAGGTAATCTTTTAGACACTCAATGACGACAATGTCCATAGTGTCTCTTTCCACAATGTATTTTGAAGTAAATTTTATAAAATTTTGCCTAAAAATGTCTATAAAAATTACAAATAATAAATTAAAAAAGCGCTTTTTCTGTTTTAGAGGCACATGAAAATAAAAACAAACAGAACCATAATTTAAATCATATTTACTTTTTAAATTCTATACTTTTCGCAACTGCTGTGTGCCTTTCTTAAAGGTATCCTAAATATTGTTAAAATTATTTAGCATTATTAAAAAATTTCAGATATATTAAAAACTATCATAAAAATTTATGAACACAATGTCAGAATGTAAATTCCAGCTAATTAAAACTCATTAAAAAAACATCATTGTACATCATTGTTTATGTTTTTATCGTGACTCACAATTGACTAGAGTTTTCATTTTGACATGCTCTTTACAATGTTACGATTTTTTAAAATAATCTTGTTTTTTTTCAAATAAAGAGCTCGACTAATTCAATTTTTTAATCACGAGTACAACGCATTTGATAAAATTATTATTTTTTTTTTTTTTTATTACTAATTAATGGTAACACTATGTTGAGTTATTTTTTAAGAAACGCAGTAGTTGCTGAAACGTAAAAAATCTTAAAATACATATGAATTAAATGATGTATTTGTTTGTTTAAAAAGATACATATGGCATTATAACAAACTATTTCACCATCTACTCATAGTTCTAATACAGATTTCAAGAAAATAGATTCTTGTTGGCCCACCGTTATCTCTGCCAAGGCTTTAATTAAACCTAGGGAATTCCAGAAAATTCAATATAAATGCCGGAATTTTTTTAACTGCAATTATTTAAAATTAGAACATTATTTTTCTAATTAACAGAAGTAACTTTATTCTTCAACAAGATTCAAAGTTTTATTTATTTTGAAAATAAAAAATAAACATTTTTCTATATTTATATTGCATTGCTTCAATTTGAATAATTAATGTTGAAAAATAAAAATTAGAACAAAGGGTTCATTTATTCTTATTTTATCAAAAATGTATTGCTTCTCTCTACACCTTGATCCTGTAATATAAATATATCTGTGATTACTGAAGTTTTACATTCACAATATTTTAAATAAAAGTCAACTCTTTCTATTTTAAATTCATTCATTTACTATGGAATTTAAAACATTAGGAATTCTTTCTCGCAAAATTTATACACTTAAGGCAATAAGATTTAATTCAATGAGTACAGCTTATAAAATATTACATCTAAATACACTCAAGTTTATTATATTGAGTTACTGAGAGACCAAATTAGATAATATTATTCATACAAGAATATTATCAGTTCCGTTAAAAAAATGTACTTTATAAAAAGTAAATTTGGTAATTGAAAATCATAATGCCCTGAGATTTTAAGTGCCGCCGTTTAGCCGAGATTTTTTCCAAATATTCCATAATGTAAGTTAGCCGTGGGGTTTAGTTGTCAGGGAATGCATTAGTGCTTTAGGTAAGTTAGGTTTCGAATCTCGCCGCACTTATTCCGATTTTTCATATCGATTAAGCATGCGATTATTTATTATAACCTTGGCTTTTTATTAGGTCATTTATTAGCCAGATTTTCAGCCAATCAACAATTTAAAAAAATTCTTCTAACATATAGGCTAAACTCCAGCGAATAACTATTTGAATTTTAGGCTGCCAGGCTATTGGCTATTGCTAGACCAATTATTAATTTACTTGAATAAAGTTTTAATGGCGAGTTCTCATACCGATATCTTGAGATATCGACTACCATTTTGCCTGGAGGTCGCCAGATCGTTTGTGAATATTTAAATGACCTAAAACGAAAAAAGGTAGTAATCTGATTTTAACTGACTTCTATCTATTATTATTTAACTCTCCACTAGCTCAACACAGAGAGGGTTAGGGTTTGGAGTAATTGAGCAAGAAAAATAGAAAACTCCCAGAACAACAATCAATGTTTAATAACTGAGGTAGGACCAGATATTACGGGTAACAAAATAATCATTTATTGAAGTGGCATTTGATTGCCTCACACTACATTTAAATAATCCCGTAAAAGAAAAACATAATTATGCCTAAAGCCTTATTATTTAAAAATGCTTCCTTAGTTCCTGAAGGGTTAATTCTAGTTACCTAAGTTACAACAAGACTGATCATTACTGAAATCATGTGAATGATTTTTTAACGACCCTCCAATATGGCGGTCAATGAATGACACAAAACGTCAATGAAGGTCGACGCCATTCTGCACGATCGTGCTAATCTGATGCTCACTACCGACCAGACTCTCACTAAAAACTTTATAAATAGACTGATCATTATGGAATTCATGTAAATAAATTCTTAACAACCCTCCAATATAGCGGTCAATGAATGACACAAAAGGTCAACGAAGGTCGCCGCCATTTTGGACGATCGTGCTAATCTGATGCTCACTACCGACCAGACACTCACTAAAAATCTTATAAGTGATACACACAAACTTATACAAAGCAGAAGTTACTGCTTATAGTATTACACCCTCGGCATGTGATTTGGTTTACTAACGAACTTCCACCATGGCGGTCCATTACTGACCCGAAAGGTCAGCTAAGGTCACTGCCATCTTGGACGATCGCACTTAGTCAGTTCTTACCACCGCATAGAATTTAAATCAATATTTTACACATCCAAGGCCGTATTGGAAAAGAACAAATTTCACTTGAATTGTTGGCTAACTGTCCCCACCACTCTGAATATCGACCACGCAGTAATTACAAATTAATGAAGGCAAAATGAAGACACATACCTTTACTTATCTGGCCTTATTATGTCGTGACGGTCCCACATTTAATTAGAGCGTCAGGCCCAATCCCAATTCGATTAGTCCCTTACCGGGTAGGCTTATTATAGCCCAAACAAGATGCGTGCGTTAACTTCGTATAATTACATTTTCGGCGTAGTCAGGGGAGACAGACTACTAACGAGGTGGGCTGTACTATGGTCGAACACAGAGTTAGTGTCGACGACGTCGAGTATAGAATTGGTGCTAAGGCCATAGATTACGCACCTAGACTGCCGACTAAGCTACGAAACTAAGCATGTGAAGGCACACTTGAATTTTGAGTGTTCTATAGTGGGTAGCCATTTTCCCTGATTCCCCGCCTCACTCGCTTTGAAGTGTTCCAGATGGATCGCCATTTTAACTCGCCACTTCACGCACATGCGCCACATGCGCGACGCAACACTTAGTCCGGCACACCTACTATACGTAGTGCGCGCTCAAAGTTGTCGGCTCCTAGTATTTTGACAGTTCGAATACTAAACAGCTGGTGAAGAATTCCTATATGGCCGTGCTTTCCTCCTGTCAACGTGAAGTGGAGGTGTCGTGAGTGAATTAACGATTCACGACTTCCTAGTCGCGAATCTATCGATGTGAATGTGTGTGGGTGTCGAGGGCGTAGTGTGGTGGTCGGGCCCACCGGCCCGAAGAGTATCTAGTGAACAAAAATAAACAAAAAGGTTTCGGCGATATTAGTGGATGTGTGTATTTTTAAAAATTATTATGACCCCCCAGTCTGGTAACGGACCGGAGCTGCAGGATTACAATGCCTAACTCTCGAGAGTTTTGTTTCTTGGCAACATGCCAAAACCCTCGAGACTTCTGTCCTATGACAGATCTTGAATAAACTCTGTACTCGACCAGGTATAGTTTATCAAGGAATTTGAAATTGAATTTATGTTGATTGGACGTGAATTTACCTAATTTGGGCGAGATATAGAATACCACATCATAGTATGTAGTAAATAAAGTACGTGTATAATAATAAAAATATTAATTGTATGCGTGTTTATGTATTTAGTTGTATTTAATTCGTGTATTTAGTTCCTCCTTCTGAAGGCTAAATCTTTGGCTGGAGTGAGTTATTTTTTATTTAGTCGTTTGAGATTATCATATGCTTTGTATCGCAGCTTCAAACGATGTTTTTCGATCTTTCAAATCAAATGTATGATTATCGTTTTAACAATTCCATTAAGATTTCTTGTGGAGGTACTAGCTTACATTGACCCAGCACCTCCACTTCTTAAAAGCACTCAATAATAAAAATTCAAATCCGCCAGAATTTCGGGCTTTTTTGGGCTCTTGAAATCTGCAAAAAAAATTTCCTCGAACAAACCCTTAACTTGCAGAATCAACCCCCTTGGAAAAATTGAAATTTTTTAGTAATTTAATCACGGCATATTTTTGGACTTCTTTTAAGCTCCCAGAAAATACCCAGAACGATTTTCGGGGTCCAACCTTCAACGTCAAAAATTATCCCGTCTCTACCTCGTACATACTACTTTCTCAAAAAATAATCTTTTTGATAATTTGACAGCAGGAATAGAGTCTAAATTTGGGCTCCACGGATATACCCGCTACGATTTTTAAGCTCCGACCTTAACGTCAAAAATCAATTTTGATAAAATCCTCAAAAATATTTTTTGACAGTCTTATGTACGGAGAGGGAGGGGTTGATTTTTTACGCTTAGGGTTAGAGCCCAAAAATCATGATCGATATTTTCGAGGGGCCCAAAAATCAGAGACTTTATTGACAATGTAAAATTTTAAAAAAGTTAGTTTTTGGAAAAGTCGTATCTACGTGGTAGAGAGGGGTTGATTTTTGACGTTAAGGGTTGTCGCGTTAAGGGTTAATTTTAGAAGTTAAGGGTTGGTTTGACGAAATTTTTTTTGGATTCCAAGAGCCCAAAAAAGCCCAATATTCTGAGCTATGAAAAATCCCAGAACTCGACTGTGAAGGGACTAGATTAACGGACCTGCTTTAACTTAGCTTTTTAACTTTCAAATAGTAAATTTAAAATTCTCGCAAGTTTTATATACTAAATTCTCAATCATTTTTATCATTTATTCTAACTTCTTGGTTTCAAAATTCTGTACTTTGCTGTCACTTTTTTTTTGTAGAATATTAATCGTTGCGGTGAGTAATTCAGAATAATTCAGAGTAATTTCAGAATAATATTATTCCCGATTTAAAAATTTCCGAATAATAGAATTCCGGAATTATATACTTGACGAATAATAAAATTTCCCAATTGGAAAATTCACAAATAATAGTATTCACGAATTGAAAATTTTCTAAAAACAAAAATTCCTGAATACCTTATAATATTACCAAATTAGAAAGTTCCCGAACAATAAAATTCCCAAACAGTTTATTACATTAGCGAATGAGGAAATTTTCGAATATTAAAATTCGCGATAAGGTTATAATTTTTTATTCATAAATATTCAAAAATGTACTTTTTTTTAAAACTTTTTACAATTCTTTTCAAGTTTAAAATTAATTTCTAATATTTTAAAAACTTCTAAATGTCTCCTAAACTTGATTGAATTTTTTATTAAATTTAATTATTTTGCAAATTTAAAAATATTGGTTTAAAATCATCCTTATACTTTTTAAAAATTTTAGGAAATAATTAAGGACATTCTGGAAGCTTGGGTAATTTTCTCCCAAAAGTCATCAGGAATTTTGATACATTGTTTTTTAAATTCTCCAATAATAAAATTCCTGAATAACAAATGTCCTGATCAATACAATTTCCGAAGAATAAAATTTGAGAAAAATTATATTCCCAAATTCCGAAAAAATAAATTTCCTCAATAATACAATTGAAAGATTCCCGAATAATAAAATTCCCAATTAATAAAATTCGAGAATAATAGAATTTCCGGATAATCAAAGTCCTTAATAATGAAATTTCCGAAAAATAATATTTACTTAATGATAAATATACTTAAAAATAAAATTTCCGAATAATAGAATTCCCAAATATTATAAAATCCCCCAATAATCAATGTCCATAATAATAAAATTCCCGAATGATCAAATTTCTGAATCGGAAAGTTCTAGAATGATAAAATTCTCCAATTGGGAGATTCCCGAATGATTAAATTAAAAAATTATCAAATTCTAGAATCATAAAATTCCTCAATTGGAAGATTCCTGAATAATAACATTTCCGAAGAATAAAATTTCCGAAAAATAAATGTCCATATCGAAAAAATTCCCAAATAATAGAATTCCCGAATTCTAAAATTGACGAGTAATAAAATTCCCGAACTGGAAAATTCTTTAATAATAAAATTCCTGAACAATATAATTCCTCAACCATAAAATTTCCAAATAGTAAAATTCCCGAATAATAAAATTTCTTAATATTTAAATTTCCGAGAAACTAATTCCCGTTTCGGAAAAGTCCTGAATAATGAGATTCCTGAAAAATAAAATGCCTAAATAATAAAATTTCCGAATAATAGACTTTCCGAATAACCACCTTTCCGAGTTCGAAGGTTCCCGCAAAATCAATGTCCTTAATAATAAAATTTCCGAAGAGTAAGATTCCCAAATATTAAACATTTCTGAATAATAAAATTTCAAAATAATCAAATGGCTAAATTTGGCAAATTCTAGACTAATAAAATTACTTAATTGAAAGATTCTCGAATAATAAAATTGCTAAATTGGAAAATTTTATAATAATAAAATTCCTCAATTGGAAGATTTTCGAATAATAAATATACTTAATAATAAAATTCCCGAATAATAGAATCCCCGACTATTATAAAATCTACGAATAATCAAATTCTAGAATGAAAAATGTCCTTAATAATAAAATTTCCGAGAAAAAAATCCTAAATAATTTAACTCTCTAATTATAAAGTTCACGAATATCAAAATTCCCTATTTGCAAAATTCACGAATAATCAATGTCCTCAATGAAAAAATTCCAGAATAATCAAATAGCTGAATTAGACAATTCTAGAATAAAAAAATTCTCCAATTGGGAGATTACCGAATAATTAAATTACAAAATTGGCAAACTCTAGAATCATAAAATTCCTCACTTGGAACATTCCTGAATAATAACATTTCTGAAGAATAAATGTCCATATCGGAAAATCCCCGAATAATATAATTGCCGAATTCTAAAATTGACAAAAAATGAAATTCCCGAACTGGAAAATTCCCAAATAATCAATTTCCTCAATAATAACATTTCTAGAGAATAAAATTTCCGAACAATGAAATTCTGGTATAATAATTTTCCTGCATAATAACATTTTCGAATTATAAAATTTCGGAATAATTAAATTTCTAATTTGGTAAATTCTCCAATTGGAAGAATTCCGAATAATAAAATCCCGAATGATTAAATTGCAAGCTTGTTGAATTCTAGAATAATAAAATTCCTTAATTGAAAGATTCCTGAATAATTGAATTTCTAAAGAATAAAATTTCGGACAAATAAATTTCCATATCGGAAAATTCCCGAATAATAGAATGCTAAAATTCTAAAATTGACGAATAATGAAATTCCCGAGCTGAAAAATTCTTAAATAATATAATTTCTAAACAACATAAACCCCTAACTATAAAATTACCCAATAGTAAAATTTCTCTGATAATAGAATTCCTGAATTATAAAATTTCCGAAAAATAAAATTCCCAATTTGGGAAATTCTCGAATAATAAAATTCCGGACTAATGAATTTCCTAAATAATAAAGTTTCCGAGTGATAAGATTTCCAAAGAATAAAATTCCCCAAGAATAGAATTTCCGAGTAATAAAATTCCTGAATAATTCCTCAAAAATGAAACTCCCGAAAAGTTTATAATATTACCGAATTATAATATTCTGAAGTATTCAAATTCCAGGACACCTTATAAAATTCCCGAATTGGAAAATACCCGATAATAAGATTGTTCAATTGTCAAATTCCGAAATAATAATGTATAGGATCCCTCCCAAAAAGCCAACAAAGGAATCTTTAAAAAGAACCTGTACAGAAACATGTATAGGTTTCTTTAAAAAAGAAAAAAAAAAACCACCTGAAGGAAATTGTGAAGGATCATTCAAAGGTTAGCTTGCAAACAGGTTGGTTCGAAAGAACATGTACAGGTGCCTTCGTCAAATTCCTGTACAGCCACCATCCAGATTACCTGTACAAGTTTATTTGCAGACTCGCTTCGAGAAATATGTCCAGGATCCTCCGAGGCCAAAGCCTTGGAAGATCCTGGACCTGTTTCTGGATGCGAAGCTCCACATAAACCTGTACAGGTAACCTCAATAATTTTCAGCTGGGAATAGATATGATTGAAATTTCCAAATATTTTTATGAATAATAAATCACTAAATAATGCTTATGACTTTCCATTATTTCAGAGGGATCATCAAATCATCAGTTCCGTAAAAAACGTTTAATTGACTCAACATCCTATGCAGATAGACCATTGTCAATTTTTCAAGCTTCATACATTGTAAATATTCTAAGATCTGGAGTTAGTTACTGTTCTGGAACTATTTTATCCAACAGTATTGTGATAACTGCTGCTAACTGTGTTAATGAGAGAAATGTAAATTATATTATTCTATCTGGTTCACTCTCGAGACACCAGGGCAAGATTCACATTATAAAAAGGATATTAAAACACCCACGGTTTAATCCAAGAACTTTGACATACAATCTTGCCTTGATAAGAGTTTTTCCATATTTCCAGTTTGGCTTGGGAAAACTAAATCAACCAATTCCTCTACACAGTCCAGTTTACATAAGACCTGGTACTCCTCTCAGCTTCGGCGGTTGGGGATGCGTCCGTACGATACCGTAAGTTCGAACCCAGCCCAAGGTGAATTTTTTAGAAATTACATTTTTAAAGTTGTATATAAAAAATTCTGAATTTTTTTTTATTTTCAGTACAAAAATATTTGTCAATAAACAGGTATTGTCCAACAAATGTAATAAAACTTAAAATAAAATTATGAATCTTTAACCGAAAAAAAGAATTTTTGCTGAAATAGTTAAACCTTCAGGTTCAATGAAAAAATTCAATTTTCAACCCACAAATAAGAACTTTTAACAAAAAAATAACTACTAACCGAGAGTATCATAGTAGCCTTTTCAATAAAAAAATTCACTTTCAATCGAAAATGGTTAGACTATCAACTCAAAAGATTATTTTTTAATTAGAAGAATAAGCTTTTCACAAAAAATATTTTTTTCACTTAAAAAGACAAACTTTAAAAAAAAATAAAAAATTTTCAATCAAATAGTTGAATTTTAAGCTTAGGAATATTATTTTTCCACAAAAAATTGAATAGTTAAATTTTCATTTAAAGAACCTTATATGTTATCAAAGAAGAAAATAATTTTGAACCAAATACGACTTAAATTTTAATTTTAAATATGATTCTGTACGACTGGAGTTTAAATTATAAACCAGCAGTTTAAGATTCAAGAAAATAGTTAAATTTTTAGCGAAAAATTAAAATACAACAAAAAAAGTAATTTTAAACAAAATAGCTAAACTTTTAAAAAGATAAGTTTTCAGAAAAAAATAAAATCGTTAAATTCCACCAAGGAGATTAATGTTTTGCCAAAAAATATCTTTTTTATTCAAAATTATTCAATTTTGACGCCAAAAAGACAAATTATCTATAGAACAGTTAAATTTTCAAACCAGCGATAGAATTTTCCCTACAAAAAGTTAATTTTTCAATAAATTATTGAATTTTCAAATAAATAGTTTAATACTTAACCGTACCTATATAATTTCAAAAAAAAGTTACTCTTTGACCATACATCAATTTTCAACCAAATTGTTGAATTCTTATATAAAAAACATAACTTTCTAACGAAAAATTAAATAATTAAGTTTTCAGTCCAAAAATTAAATTTTTAACCAAAGAAAAAGAGTTTTTCGATAATGTTTAAAATTTCAACAAAGAACAAAATCTTTGAAAAAATTTGTACATTTTTAACCAAACAAATTTTTTTAAAACTAAAACGCTGAACTTTCAACTGAAATAGTCAAAATTTCAATAAAAAAAATAATAATTACGAACCAAAATAACGAGTTTTCTACTAAAATGGATAGATTTCTAACAAAGAAATTTAATTTTCTACCCAAAAAGGGTCAGTTTTTTAACCAAATATGAAATCGGTAAATTTTAAGTTTAAAAATTTAAATTTAAAGAAAAGAGCGAGCGTTCAACCATTCAAATTTAAACAAAAATGAGTACTTTTCGGCTAAATAGTTGAACTTTGAGAAAACAAGATTAATTAGAAAAAGGTAGAATATGTTATTTTAATAAAATTATTTTAACATCGATCCAATTACTTGATTTCCAACCAAAAAAAGATACATTTTCTGCTAAAACTAAATTTTCTACTAAATAGTTCAATTTTTAAATAAATAGATTAATTTTTAACCAAATAGTGAAATTTTCTACCGAAATAATATAATTTTCAACTAAAACCATAAATTTTCAACGAAATGGTTAAATATGCTACAAAATATGTGTATATTTTTTACTTGAAAATTTAACTATTTAGTTGAAAATTAAAATACTTAATTAAACGCTAAACTCGATTGTAAACAATTTATTTCTTCGATTAAAAAATTCAAATTTTTTTATATTCAAATATTTTCGTGAAAATTATTTTTGGTTAATTCATTGTCTTGTTAAAAATGAGCTTTTTACTAGAAGTTATACTAATGAATTTTTGTTTAAAAACTGATATTTCTTCATTAAAATCTTAACATAGATTTTACCTTTTTCAGTTGCAAATTTAACTGTTTATTTGCAAATTAAACTACTTGGTTGAAAATTAAATTGTTAGACTGAAAATTCAAAGACTTTGTAAAAATTTTTTGTTTTTTACATTGATTTCTTTACTGAAAATTTTAAAATTTATTTTTCGGTTAAAAGTAATATTTTTTATTTAAAAATCCAGCAGTTTGGTTAAAAAATTTGCATTTTGTTTTTAAAATTCAACTGCTTGGTTGGAAGTTACACTCTTTTGTGGAAAGATTTTTGTTTGTTTGTAAACATTAATAATTTTAGTTGAAAATGTCTATCTTTGGCTGAAAATGTTACGATTTTGTTAAAGGTTCATTATTTTGGTTCAAAATTAATTATTTTAACTCAACTTTCACAAATAGTTTTATTGCTGATAATTGAACTTTTACTTTTTTATTTAAATACCTGGTTGGTAGTTGAACTCCTTTGTTAACAATTTTTTAAAATTTGTTTGGTTGAAGATTAATTATTTTAGTAGAAAATAAATATTGGTATATAAAAAGGTAAATATTTTTTACAGATTTTTTATTTTTAAAAATTAGCTTCTTTTACTGAAAAGTCAAAAATTGTATTTCAGTTTGAAAAATTAGAATTGATTGGTATGATTTAACATTCCAGATTTCACATTCCACAATTTCCTTGATATTTTCCACATGTCATTGTTTTTGTTTTTATAAAATTTTCGACTTATTTCAGAGTTCAATTTAAGTCAGTTTCGACATACGATCAGATTTTTACGATAAAAACAATGACAAGTTTAAAAATTGGTTTAGATCAAATAAACAGGATTTTAAAAAATTCGTTTGTTTGCATCAAATATTGTTCTCACTCTTTCTCTTTATTTTTCTAAGTTTATTGCCCCTAATGAATATATTTTTAATTTAAAAATTTATTATTTGTTTAAAATTTCAAAATCTTAAGTAAAAAATATATCCTTTCAATTCAAAAATTTAACTGTTCTGTTAAAAAAATTCTTTTCGGATAAAAATTCAACTGCTGGAGTATAAAATCAACTTTTTTGTTAAAACTTGATATTTTAGTATTTAAAATTGGACTAAAATCTTTTTAGTCGAAAATTCGACTATTTTTTCAAACTTTCCTATTTTATTTATTTCACTGTTTTTATTGATTTATTTAAATTTATAATGTTTTTTTTGTTGAGGATTGTTTCGCCTATAAGATTAATTTTCCACCCAAAAAAAGGATTAAAAAAAATTGATAAATCCTCAAATAAAACAGATTAATTTTTTAAAAAGTCGGTGAATTTTGAAGCAGGAAAATTAATTTTCAACAAAATACATAAATTTTGTATAAATTAGTAATATTTTCTATCAAATACATGAAGTTTTAACTAAACTGATGAATGTTAATTAAATAAAAAAATAATTTGCAACAAACTAGTTCAATTTTTAACCTGATAGTTAATTACCAACACGTGAATTGTTAAAGAAATAGTTTGATTTCCAACCATAAAAATTAATTTTCTACCAAAAATAAGAATTTGAAATAAAAACATGAATTTTTAACCAAATAGTTGTATTTTCGAATAAAAAAATAAATTTGAAACTATCAAAGAGGGCCATTTTCAACAAGAAAAAAATAATTTGTAACCAAAAAAGATGAACTTTAAATATAATATTAAAAATTTTAACAATGGAAATTAGTTCTTAACTAATATTGGAATTAATAAATAAATAAAAAATAATTTTTTAATCAACAATAGAATAGTAGATTTTTCAATAAAAAGTTTATTTTTAACTAAAGAAATTAATTTTCATGCAAGATATTAAAATTTTTCAACTACAGAAATAAATTTCAACCAAATAGTTTAATTTACAAAGAATATGATTAATTTTCAATGAAGAAAATTACGTTTCTACAAAAATGACGAATTTTTAAAGAAAATACGCGAACTTTCAAACAAATACTTAAATTTTTTTATTAATTTGCAACCAAAACAGATGGATTTTTAAAAAAATATTTAAATTTTTAACTAAAAAAATAAATTTTCAACCAAATAGTTTAAGTTTTAAACATAAAAATTAATTTTTAATAAAGAAACAATTTTCGGCAAGAAAAAAAATTTTGTGTTTAACCAAAAAGGATGAATTAGGACAAGATCTTAAAATTTTTAACAGCAGAAATGGATTTTTAACTAAAATTGAAAATCTTCAAACACTAAATTAATTTTTAACCAAATAGTTTAATTTCTAACTAAAAAAAATTAATTTTGAACCAAAAATAGAATAGTAGATTCAACAGCAAAAAAATTAATTTTTGACCAAACAAATTTTCAACAAAATACTTAAATCTTACACCACAGAAATGAATTTCATACAAATAGTTTAATTTACAATCATTAAAAATAATTTTCAGTCAAGAAAATTAGTTTTCTACCAAAATGGCGAATTTTCAACAATATACCCAGACTTTCAAATAAATAATTGAAAATTTTCACAAAGAAATCAGTTTTAAACCAAAAATAGAATAGTATAATTATAATACACAGAAAATTAATATTGATTAAAAACAAAATATTTTTTAACAACTAAAGGTTCAACCAAAGAAATGAATTTTTTACTCAAATGAAGAATTTGTAACCAAAAAAGCTGATTTTCAACCAACGTGTTTAACTTTTAAAAGAAAATATTAATTTTTAACCAAGAAAATTACTTTTCTACAATAAAAGGCAATATTTCACAAAAAGAATTAATTTTCAACGAAATAGTTAAATTTTTTGTAACAAAAATATCAACTTTGAACCAGAAACAGAAGAAACATTTTTGATTTAAAAAAAATTAATTTTTAACCAAAACAGATGAATTTTTAAAAAATGTTTTCAATTTTCAACCACAGGAATTAATTTTCAACTAAATAATTTAATTTCTAAACATAAAAATCAATTTTTAATGCAGAAAATTAGTTTTCTAACAAAATGCCCAATTTTCAATTAAATAAATGAATCAAAAAACAAATAGTTGTATTTTCGAAAAAAAAATCAATTTTGATCCAAAAATGGAATAGTAGGTACAATTTTCGGCAAGAAAAAAACTTTTGTTTTCAACCAAAAGGAATGCATTTTCAACCAAATATTTAGACCTTTGATAACAGAAATGAGTTTTTAACTGAAATGAAGAATCTTCCAGAAAAAAATCATTTTTCAACCAAATATTTTAATTTTCAAAGAAAAATATTAATTTTTAACCAGAAAAACTAGCTTTATACAAAAAGGCTGTTTTTTAACAAAAGATATGAATTTTCGACTAAACAATAATTTTGAAACCAACAGTAGATTAGGTCAATTTTCCGCAAGGAAAAATTTAATTTTCAACTAAAACAGATCATTTTTAACAAAATATTAAAATTTCTAACAGAAATGAATTTATTTACTAATATTAAGAATCTTCGACCACTAAATTAATTTTCAACCAAATAGTTTAATTTTTAACTAAATTTCTACCAAAAGGGCGAATTTCTGTCAAAATAAATGAGTTTTCAAACACGTAGTTAAATTTTTAACAAAAAAAGTTAATTTTAAACTAAAAATAGAATTGTACATTATACAGTAAAAAAATCATTTTCAACCAAAACAGATGAGTTTTGAACAAAATATTTATATTTACAACCACAGAAATTAATTTCAACCCAGTAGTTTAATTTGCAAACAAAAAGATTAATTTTCAACAATAACGTAAAGTAATATAAGAATGCTTCATAATATTTACGATTCTTAAACAAAATTTAAAAAAGATTATTTTTTTCTAATCGGAAATGCGTCCTAAACAGATGCAAATTTGAAGAAGAAAAATTAGGTTCACCACACTAAACATATTTTCTATTTGTATTTTAGGAAAATATTATTTCCGGATGAGCTCAAAATGAGCCGTATACCGCTAATGAGTCGACAATTATGTCAACAATATTATCGCGAAGCTGTTCAAATTGGAGAAGAAACAATATGCGCTCTTGATAAAAATTCGAAAGTAGGCAGTTGTTTGGGTGATGAAGGTGGTCCTCTAGTTCGTAATTACGAACTCGTTGGTGTTTTTTCTTTTCGAAAAGGAATTTTGAATGGGCGTAATCCAGAAATTTTTACGGACGTACGGAATCCGGGAATTAGACAATGGATTACTTCTACTATGCAAAATATTACCATGTGGGTTTCATACCCTCGTCCTCACAGAAAAAACTAGGTGTATTTACCCGAATTTTAGACAAATAAATGCAGGCAACAAGAATGAAACCGGGTGTGTAAAAATTTAAAATTACCTGCAACAAGATTTAAATTTATTTATGTTATTAACTTTGTAGAATAAATTTTTGTAATGAAACGAAATTTTAATGTATTTCTTCTTTATTTATAATGTGACCCCTTAATGTTTGAATGAATTCCATTTCTTACAATAATTCCTCCTACATATTTTATCAAATCTTATCCTTACCAGTTACAGCTATTTACAACTATTTTCAGGAAATTTTATATTTTGATACTTATTTTTATTTTTCACGATAGCGCAATTTTCAATCGAAAGTGAGAGTGCAAGTGATCGAAAGCGAGAGTGCAAGGGATCGAAAGCGAGAGTGCAAGGGATGGAAAGCGAGAGTGCAAGCGAAAGAGCGAGAACACTTCTCCTGTTCCTCCATTTTACCATTTTTCACATGCCTTCTTTCTTTCTTTCTCTTTCGCTGCTAAAGCTCCCACCAACTCTTTCACCCATTCTTCCTTAATCCATCTTATCGAATCATTTCCACATTCTCGTGCCGGCTTCCTTTATCTACCATTCCTCTCCTACATTCCTTTCCTCTTTTACTAATCTAGATCTTGCTAATCTGGTTTATCTTCTCTCCCTCTATCCCATTTCTGAATACATTGATACTCCTTTCCTTTTTCATCATCTTATACCATTTATTATATTTTTATTCCTCAATCATCCCCCATAATTCTATTAAATATCTTTCCCTCTCCATTTCTTTCAATTCCTCATAGTGTAATCCAGTACCGTCTTCTATATCTCTAGCACTAAAGAACCCCCTTCTTTCTTCTTCCCACATCGCTTATTCCATCGCTTTCCCTCTCCTTTATTCTACCTCCATTAAATACTTTCTCGCTCACTCTTCTTTCTTTTTCTTCTTGAAGTTGGTCTAAAATTTCCATGACATCTTTCCCTCTCCAGTACTTAATTCATCCCTTTACGCTTCTACTCTCACCATTAATTCCGGCGTCCTCGAGTCGAACCCTAGTGTCCACCTTATGATTGTGCACTATAATTCTCTTTTTATCTCTCCAATCATTATTTCCAGCTCCTTGTTAAAATTTTGTGTCTATTTTGATATTTCTGGCATTTTCCTTAAACTGTTCTTTAACTTCGATTGATAATCCGCTCTACCTGCTCTTTTTACTTTTTCTTCCTTTTTAGCCTTATTGCCAATCCTCTTTTCTCCATTTAATCTCACTATTGTGGGAAAGTGATCCATTTCTATATAACTTCATACCTCTAGTTTCTCACCCTTTTATCATGCTTCGTCGTTCACTAACATAACCAATTACTATCTCCCTTTTTTATCCTGAAGGTACATTTCCCTTTCCAATTACGCTCTATATTTCCTTTCACGATAAACCAACTCATTTTCTCTAGGCTCTTTAACTGCTTTTTTCCCTCCCCATTCAGTATATTGTCTTTCGATTTTCTTCTTTGCTAACTACCACGTTTCTTTCCTCTTTTTTGTTCATTCATCTATTTTTAGTCCTTCTCTGTTATACCTTTGATCCTTACCCACATCACTATTCGGCCCACTGCTCTGCTTATTTTATTCTTTCTGTTTGCATTTTAAATCTGCAACTTGTACCCTCTTGGTAACCTTCTCCTTACTCTTTCCCATCCTTTTTCATTGAGTGACCTCTCAGTCACTACTACTCTCTATTCTCAGTCATTAAACTCTATTCTTTCTTTCCAAGCCTGATATATTGCAGTAGTATATCTTGAAATCTTACGTCCTTTCGTTTATTGTCTCTTTTTGTTTCCTACGATTTCTTATTGCTACATTCCCCATTCCTATCTCTCCTAGTTTCCGGAAACCTCATTTTCTACTAACTCTTCTCTGTCCGCGTTACAATTCCGTCATTTAACTTCTATCTGTATTCTCCCATACTTAATCCATGTCCTATTTGTCTTTTTTCTTTCCTCTTCATCTCTCCTCATTCCAATTTCATAATACACCTTCTATCTGTATTCTCTCATACTTTACCCATATTCTTTTTCTGCTATTTCTTTCTTTTCCAATATTTTCCTTAACTTCAACTCCATCTTCAATTCTGCCCATGTCAAATCATCCTCTATTCTTCTCGTGCTTCTATATAACTTCCTTTTCTTTATCTTGACTTCCCTCTTTTGCTTCCATTTCTTTGGTTTCACCAGTACCATTCTCTCCCCTCTTCGCACTTCCATTCCAACAATTCGCACTTCCTTTATGTCTTTTATATTTACTTCACCTTAGCATGAATCCTTGTTAGTATACTTCTTTAACTCTATTCTTCAATTCCATCTCCTCTAATGTTAGACCTCTTATCACTATGTTTCTTTTCCTTTTTTCTTCTCTTTCTTTTCTATTCTTTGTTTTAACTTTTTAGACTTTTCTTCACCTTATTCTTACTCCCCCCACCTCCAAACGTCCTGGTTGAGTTCTCCATTTTCTTATCCTACCTTCCAGTTTCTCTAATTTTTCTTAGTCACTTCTTGCTTTTCTAGTCTTTGCTCCAACGTCTGCATCCTTTCCTCTAGCTCTTCCTCACTTCTGCAATTTCCTTTCCTAAATTCAGCTATTTCTGGTCTAATTTCTTTCTTTATTTCCTCTTACCTTTTCTCCCGCTTTTCTTTATATATCCGAATTACTTCTATCATTATTACGTTCATTTATTTCAACCTTTCCTTTTCCATTGGATCTTTATCTTTCACTCTCTTTCTTTTTGTCTCCTTATTGTTTTGATCTGCTTCCCCTCTCCTCTCCCTTTCTTTTGATAAATGCCTCAATCGATCCTAAACTTTTTGCTTTGAATCTCTCCTTTTCTATCATTTGTAACAAATTATTTCTACCTCAACCGTAAAAATTAATTTTTGAGCAACATTAAGAATCTTCAATAAAATACTGAATTTTCAACCAAATAGTTGAATTTTCAAAGTAGAAGATGAATTTTTTAGTAGGGAAATTATTTTTCTACCAAATAGACGAATTTTCGTCAAAGTGCGTGAATTTTCAAACAAGTAGTTGAATTTTCAACTGAAAAATAAATTTTGAACCGAAAATAGAATAGTGAAATTTTTAGTAAGATAAGGAAAAGTAATATTTACCCAAAAAACGAATTTTTAAACTAATGCATAATTTATTTTCCAACCAAAAAGATAAATTTTCAAAAATTTTCAACTAAATATTTTAAATATCAAGAAAAGAGAAGAATTGTTAACCAAATTGTTCGATTTGTAATAAAAGACACAAATTTCTGAATTCAAAGATTATTTGTCTACGAAGAAAACGAATTTTTCTTTAGCAAAATATAACTTTACACCCTACAGTGAAAAAGTTAGGTTTTGAGTTAATAAAATTAATACGCGAACAAAAAAATTAATTTTCAAAAAAATAATTCCATTTACCACCAAAGAGGTAAGCTTTCAAAATAAAAGATCATTTTTCTAAAAAAAAAATGTGAACAAAATGTTATAATTTTCTCTAAAATAACAAATCAGATAACATTATTGATTTTCAGTCAGAAGGACCAATAAAATTAAGTTTCAATAAAATACTTGAGTTTTATCTTAAAAAGTTCAACTTTCAAGCAAAAAGATGAATTTTCAGCCAACAAAATAAATTTTCTACACAAAAGACGAACTTACAACCAAATAGTTAAATTTTTAAATAAAAATGTAAGTCTTAAAAAAAATAGAATAGTAAATTTTTCAGTAAAAAAAAAACAATTATTTACAACCTAAGCAAATGAATTTTCAACAAAATAGATGAATCTTCGTCTAAACAAAAAATTCCATAAAAAACAGAATAGTTAAATTTTCAAATAAAAAAGATAAGATCTTAATTAATAAGATTAATTTCCTACCAAAAAAAAAGAAGAATGAAAAAAATCTATTAATTTGAAATCAAAGAGATGAATTTTTAACCAAACTATTTGCACCAAAATTGAAGAGAACCTAAAAAAAAGATAAATTTAGGTTAGAAACTGAAATTTGTTATTGTCAGCTAACGAAAATTAATTTACAATAAAATAGTTCAATATTAGAAATAAAAAAATTTTAAACCACATAGTTCAACTACAAAGATGTCCAACAAAGAAAATAAATTTTTGAAAAATACGAGGGTAGTTCAATAAGTCCTTAGAATGACCAACAGATGGCGCGCGAATCGCTCCAAATCATCTGTTTTCAGTCAGCACCACTCCCGACTAGA
>NC_046661.1:139150037-139186702 GCF_010883055.1 Belonocnema kinseyi | reverse complement strand
GAGCTCCAAGGAGATTATGTTGAAAAATAAAAAAAAATTTACCCAAAAAAAATTGTTTTTATACTTCATTCTAAGGACTTATTGAACTACCCTCGTAGATTTGAATTTTCACCTACAAAACTTTTAGTTAGAAATGAGATAGCTCAATTTGAAACCGAAGAAGATCAATTTTCAACCAATAATATTAAATTTCGACAAAAATGACAAATTTTCAACAAAATACGTGAATCTTTACCAAATTAATTGAATTTAAAAAATAATAATAAATGTTCAAAAGCTCATTAAGCATTTTCACGTTTAAGATTTTGGCGATCCTGCCAGGATTGCTCTTTCCATTTCTGTACCCACGGATAAAATAGAGAAATCTTATAAAAGCAATTCCCCTGACGAACCCTGGAAAGAAATTCTACGGAATTCATTTAAGACAAGAAAGGGAAAGAATTTTACGTAATTCATTTTAACTCAGGATCTACCTACAGGTGACCTGACAACCTGAAAAGTTGAAAAACTTGGGTTAAAAATAGATGGTAAATTGAGTAGCCAATATTAAACGTAAAACCCCTGTTTTTAGAAAATTAAAAACTGAACGAGGCCCGCAACCTAGCGGAAGACGAATCTGCGTAACAACGCTTAGAAACCGAGGACCAATCATTGGCCAAGGCCTAAATTCAGGTTAACAACAAGGAACTCCACGGACTACCAGCTACCAACCAGAGAGGATCAAGCCATCAAGCGAATTTAGAAGAGTAGGAATTTAAGTAAAAAACAACAATAAGAAATCGCATCGAATTGCAAAGAGAATAAGTCCTCTTTGTTGTCTGAGGAAGGAGAGTAACACGAAATCAAAGTTGATTTCACTTTAGGTGAGGCAAAGTTTTGCAATTCCGGTAAGGTATACTGCTGGTGTTCCAGAGCACTGTCTTACCTCAACAATAATAGACAACTTTAGTTTGGAATTACGGAAATTGTAATGGACGATATCCTTGCATTCCATTGGATTAAAAGACTAAAAGTCCAAAGCAAACAGTAATCACGCGTATTGATATCATTGCATTCCACTGTATTACAAAACTAAACATCGATAGCAAAACGTAATCACACGCATCAGATAACAGAAGCGAGACCGATATATTTCACGCTGCCATACGCCAAGTATCGAGATAACAACGGTGTACCTTCCGCAAATGACGTTACTGAAGAGACTCTTGATTCATCACACGAACTGATTTCTTTATTATTTACGGCTATAGCCTCCCGCAACAACACTCGACCTTCATCGAGAGCAGAATCTCCGACGAACACAGCACCGGATTCCTTATTGAATCTGGATCCCATCCAGCAACTGCGATTGGAAATGCAAGAGCTGAGACTCAAGAATTTCAGAATGAAAAAAGAACTTGCTACACTTAATGACGAAAATCACAACAGGAGACAGGAAATTAAACAGGTTGCTAAAAAATACAGCACTTATAACGGACGACGATTCGGATCCTAAGGTTGATGAAACTGAAGTACCTAGACACAAAATAAGACAACCACTCTCACGATCCAATGATCCTTCCATATTAGAAATTAGACAACCAATCTATCAGCAAACTGCACCTGTGAATCCATCCCTACCAAGAAATATGTTAACAGAACAATTCAATAAGCTGCCGGCTAGAATAGCATCTATAGTCACTCTCCTATTACTAGCAAATAATATGATTAAGACAATTGAAATTCTTGTTGGAACTAATGATGCCAGTATTCACGAATAGATGAAAAGCGTAGAAAAGAGTTTTTTTACGCTGTCGCAATTCAGACGAGTTACGACGAATTACAGTCAACTTTAGAAACTAATCTTGGACTACAAAGCTCGAATGAATTGTGCAGAGCTAAACTGTACGTAATTAGATAAGGAGGAAACATAGTTCAAACTTTAATCCTTCTTTTTAGAGGCGCCTAGAAGAAACTCGTGCACGCGGTACAAGCAGCACATACTTTCGGAAAGAAAAGGAAAATAGTCCCAGAGATAGAAGAAAAGAGCGCGATTAAGTGATTCATAACGAATTTAAGAGACGATATTTCTTCACAGGTTAGGCCAATGTAACCGACCACGCTATCAAAAGCTCTGCAAAAAGCACTGGTAGCTAAAGCTTGGCAACGAGAAAAAATAAAGATAGAATACTTAGACAAAGCCAAGTGACTAATCAAACCACTAAATTTCAACCCCGACCAATAATCACTAGACCTTCAGCCAATATCACACCCCAACCGGCGAGAATCCCCAACTCGAACTTACCATTAAACGAAAGATTAAAAATGTTCTGTGACAACTGCGGAAAACCTGGTCATTTTGCATCTTAATATTTTTCTAAACCCCAAAATTTTCAACTAGAACTGTTCCAAAAAAGACTACCAGAAGTAAAAACTATTCAGGAACATCAGGAACCACAAGAAGAATGTTTAGAAATGGAAGAGATTACAACGGAGGAAATTCAGGAGATTATAAATTAAAAGGACTCAGCAGAATATCTAAATTATTTTAAAAAATGACAATCAATATACAGAAGAATAAGTGACGGATACATATACACATATTAGTAGATAGCGGACCAGCGATCAACAAAATTAAAAGAAATCATTTACAGCCCGACCAAGAAACATTTAAATCCATAACAAATTCTTAATAGGTGATGCTCATCATGAAACAACGGAAGCCATTTCCCTGCAGAACTTCCTGTTTTGTAAACTATCATTACATTTCAAGGGAGCTTACCTACCAGAAAATTTAACAAAAATCTGTAAAAATCAACGTACCCGGCAACAGAAAATCAAGTAATTTAGACAAAGAATCATACCATAGGAAATTAAATTCAACATAATTACGTCTATAAGGTCACGAGACGTAGATCTTGCCCAATAAGGGGTTTATTATCCCTCCAATTACTTCAAAAGACTCGAAAAACTTCAAAATTGCCTGAACCTAAAACATATTGAACCAGAAATTAGAGAACGAATAAAAGAAATCGTGAGTTAACATTTGGAAGTTTTTGCTTCAGACGGAGACCCTCTACCCTTTACAAATCTAACTAAACATGACATAATTCTGACCTCGGGAAAAATGATCAACCTAAGATCCCATAAACTACCCGAGAAACGCAAGGAATTCGCACTTAACGAAACAAGTGAATGACTGAAAAAAGGTATAATAAGAGAGTCAAAACAGTTTTCAACTCCCCCTATGGACTGTACGTAAAAAAGGACTCCAGCAAATTGACAGGATTCCATTAAATACCCATTAAGGAAGAGTGCAAAAAATATACCGCTTTCTCTACTATACAAGGGTATTTCGAACATAATAGGATGCCATTTGATGTAAAAGACGCACCCGCCACCTTCCAACGTATGATAGACAATGCGTTTCGTGGATTAATTGGAAGAGAATGTTTCGCTTACATTGATGATATTGTGCTATTTGGAAAAACATTCGAAGAACTGAAGAAAAATTTAGTAACTGTCCTGAAATGAATAAAAAAGTTAGGCTTCAATTCAGAACCATCAAAATGCGAATACGCACGCCCAGAACTAAATCACCTAGGCCACGTAATTACTGCGAAAGGAGTTAAGCCAAACACCATTAAAATCAAGATCAATTCCTAGGATTAGCTGGATATTATAGGAAGTTTATAAACAACTTTTCTTTTATAGGTAGATCACTCAACAGATTACCACAGAAGGACACAATTTATGACTGTACTCTAAAGTATAATGAAGCTTTTGAAAAATTAAAAAACGAATTAACAACATCAGCAGTATCAATTTTCCCTGATTTAAAAAAATGTTTCACTTTAACAAGCGACGTATCGAATCAACAGTTAGGCACAGTGATATCTCAGGCCGGACACCCGTGCTTATTTATTAGCAGAGGCCTTAATTAGGCAGAAGAAAATTACAGCACAACAGAAAAAGAAGTGATAGCTATAGTATGAGCAATGAAAAGTTTACGCCAGTTCTTGCTAGGAAACAAGTTCAAAATCCAAACTGATCACAAAGCACTCATTTACTTACACAATGTGAGAGACCCTAGCTCGCTAATCTCACGGTGGCGATTATGGCTAGAGGAATAAAAGTACGAAATTAAATATGTTAAAGAAAAGGAGAACAAAGTAGCAGACTGCTTAGCCAGACTATTCTCAATCCATACAAGCGATATTCTGCAGCAATCGCTAGACGAAATAGATTTAACTATCGACGATGAGCTATCAGATACCGAAATTTTCGACACACTAGTAAAATGCCCCACTATAATCATGGATGAAATACTGCAAGTAAAAATTAAAATGCTAGTCAGAGGAATGTGCGAGTCAGTAGAAAGTAACGACGATTTGGATAATTCGTCTGGATCCTGAACACCTTAATAAACCGAACTTTACAATGATTTTATGACATAGAGATTAAACCCAACGCAAGGAAAATTGAAAACAAAACCCAACACCGTCTGAAAACTCTGGAAAGTAATAAACAAAGAAGACATGCCAAAATATAATGATGAAGATTGGTTACGGAAACTAGGCTAGTTCATCTATGAAACTATCAGCAGAAAAATAACATTGATAAAGTTTATATTCCGGGACCCACTGTTTACACCAACAGAAAAGGAACTAATAAAGAAAATGATGTAATACCCATCTAACTTGTATCTACACTTAGGATTTCACATAAGCTTTAACAATACCTTTCTTGAAAAGACCAGGGACAAAACTTTCTATCAGAAATGATGCAACAGTTTGAAGAAGCATTACAAATCACTCATGTAAAAACTACAGCTTCTCATCTACAGGCAAAAGAAGACATCGAAAGAATGCACTGCACCCTAGGCAACCTAATTAAAACACGCATCTCAGAATAAAATAATAAATGGGATGACAATTTAAAATTTATTAACTTTGCAATCAGCATCATGAAAAATCAAATAACTGGATTTTTCCCCTTTGAACTAATGTTTGGGAGAGAAGCTAAAAAACGATCGTCGGTTTCAAGTTCGCCAACCCTGACGTATCCGGAACTAATAATAAAGTAGAAAAAGAACCACAAAGGAAACATGCGAAGAGCTAGAGAAAGAATAGAAATAGATACAGAAAAAACGAAGGAAAGACTCGACAAAAATATGACTCACACACACCCCCTATACAAACCAGGAGACACAGTAGAAATTTTTAACAATACTAAGTCTAACAAACTAGACCCCTCTTGGAAAGGCCTTTTTGAATTTATTGACTGCTTAGACAATAATAATTTACGAATAAAGAACAAGGACAAAATTCTATGATTTCATATCAATCAAACAGAGGATAATGCAAAATTGGCCTGTAACAAAAAATGCACACCTTATTATGAAGTCCAATTGATAAGGAGATGCTGCAATAGACTAACTACTAAAAATAGTATCCTACACAAATTATTAGGCAAACAAAATTTTAAAAGGGGGTTAGCGATTTTTGTGGGCGGTATATTCAAAACTCTGTTCGGAACATTGAGCGAATCCGACATGAAACAAGTTAACACTGAATTCGACACAATTTATAAAGATAACAAAAACACATTTGAAACAAAAAAGTGAAATTTTCAAACAAAGATATGCATTTTCAACCAAGACGATTACTTTTGTTAGAAAAAAGAGGAACTTTTAACAAAGCAGATTATATGTTATATAAGAAACATAATTTTCCAAACATTATTAAAAATAGTTAATTTTTCAACCATAAGAAGATTTACTTCCAGCAAATGAAATTAATTTTATACAAAAAAGACTTGTTTTTTAACAAAATATTTTCATTATTCAATTAAAGGTATGAATTGTCAGATAAAATGATAAAACTTCAACAAATTATAAATGAATTATGGGCATGTGCATTGAGCCTTTTTCGACCGGATATTTTGTATTATTTACTTTTTTATAATATTTATTCAAAATTTAAAAATAGCAATCAAATATGATTTAATCAGCGGCATTAATCTCCGGCATAACATCACATCATTAAATAATTCCTCAAATAAAAAAAACAGTTTGTTTTAAATTTATCAAATTTTATATGAATTTAAATTTTCAATGCAGAGAAATAATTTTCTATAAAAAGACGGAATTTCAACTAATTAGTTGAGTTTTTTGACTACGATTATCAGCTTTTAACTGAAAGTGAAATTGTAAAATTTTAAGGAAAAAAAATCGATTTTCAACGAAAGCAGATAAATTTTTAACCTAATATTTACATTTTTTAGCCAAGGAGGTTAATTTT
This sequence comes from Belonocnema kinseyi, assembly GCF_010883055.1. Lineage (NCBI taxonomy): Eukaryota > Metazoa > Arthropoda > Insecta > Hymenoptera > Cynipidae > Belonocnema > Belonocnema kinseyi. Next base: position 139,180,421 of record NC_046661.1, on the reverse strand, counting down.
GAACTAAAACGATGATCTTCCAACCCAAAATAATTTTTAAACAAAATTTTTAAGCTTAAACCACAAAGATAAAATTTCAACCTAGAAAATAATTTTTATACTGAAGAAGACGAATTTTCGATAGAATGCAGGAATTTTTGACCAAACAGTTGAATTTTCGACTAAAAAAAATTTAACTAAAAATAGAAAATTACAGTTGTCTTCAACAAAAAATTGGTAGTCATAACAAATAAATTTCTAACAAAATATTGCAATTTTAAACTACAAAATTGAATTTTTAACGAAAGCTACTAAACTTTAACAAAAAAAATAATTTTCAACGAAATAAATATATTTTGAACCAAGCAGCTTAATTTTCTACTAAAAATACATTTTGACTAAAAAAAAGAATAGTAGAATTGGTAGTTTAAACAAAAAATAATTTCCGACTGAAACTCTCACTTTTTTATAATATTTATTAAAGTTACAAAAAAATATCAATCAAATTCGATTTAATAACAAACCACAATCGGTAAATAATCCCTGAAAGTAAGCAAGAAATTTGTTTTAAATTTATCAAGTTTTATTTCAATTTTTATTTAAAAATTCTTACTCTATCGTTACCTGTCTAGCTTGATCCAATAAATAAAAGAAGATTAATGTAGAACATGTTGCTCATAAAAGTCACCCAGAGATGTATCACATAATCATTCATAAAAATGTATTACTTGGTAAAAAATTATTCATAATTATCACAAATGAAATTATTATTAATTTATCAAAAATGCGAGTTAAAATAAAAAAAAAGTATCCATCAATGCCTGACCAATGTCAATCATTAGACACTTATCCCATTTTAAGAGCCACACACATTTTTTTATTCAAGTCAAATGTTTTTGCTGACATTAACCATGTATGGTATTGCAATAAAAATGACAATGAAAACAGTTGTTATTTTTACCTTGACTCTCAAATATTTATCGAGACAGATAAGCTAATTTCATCAACTCGCTAGCACGTTTCTTGAACATTTGTGTTTCACGTGCGTTCGAAAAACATACAACTACATGTGTTTCGTTTCATAAAAAATGCAGACATTTTCAATCAAGATTATTTTAGCTTGAAAGAGGTTTTGATGCAAAATTATAATTTTATTCATTATTTTATTAAACTCTTGTTTACATTTTTTATTTTTAATTTACCTAAGGAAATTTGGGAACGAATTGTAATTCAATATTTTCAAGGGCATGTAATACTTCGTCGTGCTGTAAATCGGGTTCAGTTCCCTCGGCTTTTTTCATAAAAATAAAAATTTGTAAAAACTGAATTCTGTGATGCTATAAAATAATATAGCGGACGTCCCCGGACTCTTTTTTTAGAAATAATAACAAAAAAATGTATTGTACTAAATAAAATTTTTACCCGTTTGCACTATTTTGAGGTTAGGATCGTTTCTCAGTCGATTATAGACATAAAGATCAGATTAGTAGAGTTCTGCCACAACCTCCCACTGTTTTGATTGGCTAGGATTAAACCGAAACCAGAAGTGATGAAAAGCGCGCGATTTTCAAACAAAATTTTATAATAAATTTACAATTTTGAAGAATAAAATAAGGAAGAAGATAATACAAAATATAAACATATAAAAACTGTATGAAATATATGTAAATAAAAATATTGAGAAAAAACAACCATTTTATTGTGTGTTTAGAAGTTATATTTTTTAGTTCAATTTAACTGTTCCATTTTTAGTTCCCAATTTATCTTTGCTAGCAACACATTCTTTTATTTTATTAAAATTAGTGTCTTGGTAGAAAATAATCTTCTTGGTTACAATATTTTGTTCAAAACTCGTTCGTTGTTTGATTGAACATTATTAATATTTTTTAATGCAAATTTAATTATTCGACATTTGGTTTAAAAATGACCTTTTGTAGTTGAAAGTTCTATTGTTTAGTGAAAAATTGATGTGTTTCGTCCAAAGTTATTTTTTTTTATAAAAGACTAATCTTCGTGGTTGAAAATTCATTTTCTTGGGTGAAATATTCATAATTTTTATTTAAAATTAATTTTTTTGTTCAAAACTTAATTTATTTTGTTATAAATTTGTCTTTTTTATTAGAAAACATTTTTTAGCTAAATTTTCAACTATTCTATGTTTGATTTAATATATATATTTAAAAAATTCAACTATTTTGTTGAAAATCCAAATATATATTCAGTAGAAAATTCGTTAAAAATTCATTTTTTTGGATACAAAGTATTTTTTGTTGTTGTTAAAATCTATACAATTTTGTTGAAAATTCTTTGTTCGTTTGTTGAAAATAATTTTCATAATAAAAAATTAACGTATTCACTTTTTGGTTGAAAATTAATATTTTTTAGTTGAAAATGCAACTATTTGAATAAAATTCCATTTATTTTGTAGAAAATTAATGTTTTAGTTAAAAATTTTTATATTTTAGTTAAAAATTAATGTATTTTGTAGAAAAATAATGTTCGTGATTGAAAATTCATCCTTTTTGTTGACAATTCATCTTTCTTGGTATAATAATAATATCCTTGGTCTATTTGCTTTTTGTTTCAAAAATGATCTTTTTTAGTTGATAATTTTATCGAAAAAAACGATTGGATTGAAAATTAAATTATTTGGTCAAAAGTTAATTTTTTGTAGAAAATCAGTCCACGTGGTTGAAAAATCTTCATTTTGTTTAAAATTTCGTGTTTTTTGTTAGAAAATTAATCTTTTTGACTGGAATTTCTTCCTTATAGTTATAAATTCAACTATTTGTTTACAAATTCTTTTAGGGGGGGGGATGCATAATTTTTGTTGATAATTAATCTTTTTGGTTGAAATTTTTTTATATTTTCGGGAGATTTAACTCTTTTTAAGAAACTCAATCTCTTTGATTGCAATTAGACCTTTTTTGTTAGAATTTTAACTATTAAGTTAAAAATTCTGTTTTTGGGTTAAAGATCTTTCTGACTGCAAATTCATTCATTTTGTTAAAGATTTGCCTTTTTGGGTAAAAAATACAGTAATGGGGCATTTTTCGACAGAAAAAATCGTTTTTTTTCTATGTCAATTTTTTTTCAATTAGTAACTCCATGATAATTATAGAAAAACTAATAATTTTTTAATTAATCTTATCATTTTTTTTAACACATTTAAAGAAATTTTAAACCTATAAGCTACAAATAACGCTGAGATTTTGAATGGGGGGGGGGTAACTCTCTTTTTATTATAAATTCAAAGATTTAGGCCTAAAATAAACAGGCACAAAAACAAGATATATATTGATTTATTTAATTATTTTGTAAACTAAATTATTTATCTGTGCACTCAGTTGAAAACTCAAAAATTGAACTGTTTTATTGGTGAAAAGTTTGGCTGTGTATTGAAAATTGCGGGAAATTTTATGAAATTGAACTCCTTAGACGGTGTATTTACAAAGTTTCAATGGTTTTGAAAGGACTTTAAAGAAGCTGATTTTCTAAAATTCTCCTTCATGGTTTTAATACGACTGTGGGATGTGACGTAATTGTAAAACGACTCTCACGTTCTCTTCTGTCCTTTGTAGCAGTTTCTTAATAACTCTGAAAGAGGCCGGTCATGTATCTCGGGTTTGGGGAAATAACCAAATAGAAAATTTTGAATATATATACTATCTTAAAATTGTGTTTCGTTATACAGTTACTAGGAAAACCGGAAACGTACTTAAAGATAAGTAATTCATATCAACTTATTATAATTTTACGATAATAAAGAAATTTTAAACCTACAAACTACAAATAACGCTGAGGTGTTGAAGGCTGGTGACCTTCTCAGAATCTATAATCTGAACAATGAATAATACAAACTACAAAATAGCCTCGGAGAGGACTGGAACTTTAATTGACAAAAGGCATGCACACGGAAAATCTAAAGGTCATGTGTCAGGCAATGAATGAAGAGTACGTGTTAGGAATGCTATGAGGGTAAATGATCTCAAGATAAAAGAATTGCATGAAACTATGGACGTGAGGAAACTGGATATTTTATGTGTACCGAAAACAAAGAAAAAGGGATGTGAAACTAAAGACACAAAAAACGGCGCGTTAAAAGGCGGATTTGGAATATGGTCAGGAGTAGACAGTGAATCACATGGTAAACAAGGAGTAGGTCTGATTTTGAATAAAAGAACAAAGCATCTCGGAGACCATGATCTGGTATCTCCCAGACTGCTGTGGGCTAGAATGAAAGTAGGAATCAGAAGACTATTTATTATAGCATGCTACGCGCTAGTTGATAGTAATCCCAGAGAAGTAAAAGACGCCTTCTGGGACACTTCAAATGACACAATAAATATTTGCGAACATGGGGAACGAATAATTCTACTAGGAGATATGAGCGGATGGGTGGGCATCCAAAATCAGGATACAGAAAGAGTACTAGGTAATTTTGGGGATCCCAGAACAAACTATAACGGAGATAAATTTATTACAAATACTTGGTTTAGGCATAAAATGATCCACACGTACACCAGGTCTAAAGGAAATAGCCAGAGTATACTTGACTTTTTTGTTGCGGATGAAAGACTAAGAGAGTTAGTCAAAGATACAAGGGTCATGAGGGGTCCTGAATGCAATACTGATCATTACCTTCTGATCTTAAAAATTAACTTAGGTCGGGGATGGAGAAAAAAGAGAACCAAGTAAGCAAAACAAACGCGAATAAAAATTGAGAACCTACAGAAACCGGATGTGCGAATAGATTCCCAAAATAAGATAATCAAAAGCATAAATAGGGCAACACGGGAGGACCGCATAAAAAACAAAGATATAGAGGGCGCCTGGACAATGTTACGGGATATCCTTGTTAGGTGTACGATTAAAGTGTGTGGTACCGCAGTTGTAGGAAGAATGTCTGGTGATGCGTGGTGGAATGATGAAATTCAGGCTGCCCATAAAGCAAAGAGAGAAGCATACAAGAGAAGTTTGAACATCGCAGTTCTCAGCAATGAGGACAGAAATAGACGAAAAAATGATTATAGACACGAAAACAGGATACTCAAACGATTAGTTAAGAAACGCAAAGATACAATTAGAGCAGAAGAAGAGATGAAAATACAAAACGACTTTGAAGGAAGCAAGAAACTGCTTTATTAGAAAATGAAAGGAAACAAAAGTTCAGAATTTGTCAACGTGAGAAATAGTAGGGGGGAAATTGTATACGATGCGATTTTGAACACGATGTCATAGAAAACTAAATTGAGCAAGTCTGTGTTACTAAGGTTAGGGAAATAATTAGGAACTTGAAAGACGGTAAGGCTGTCGGGGTAGACGGTATTAACGCGGTGGCAAATTCACAAATAATTCACAATGTTTTCACAAATAATTTTAATTACTGATGACCAATACTCAAACTGATATCCCACTTCTGATACTGTAGTAATAGAATTTCTTAACAGTTTTCAGTAAATAACACCTTATTTTATATAAATCAGAAGTTTATTTAACTTTTACGCAGATCGTTCATATTTTATTATATCATGGTTCAAGCTGACGTTGCAGTTGTTATAAACAAAACAGAAAATACATCTATTGAATCAACTTGAATAGTTGCTACTACATCTGTACATTTGTTGACCTAGAAAAAGCTTTTGACAAGATAGATAGAAGTAAGCTTTGGGAAGTCCTGAAAGAGTATGGAGTCAATGGATGGCTCCTACAAGCTATAAAAACAATATATCCGGGTAGCAAAGCAAGTGTAAGAGTTAATGGGAAATTGAGTGTCTGTTATTTATATTATTTATGGAAAAGTGATTAAAAATGGCTCTTTTCGACGAAGACGGCGTTGATCTCGCAACAGTAAGGGTAAGTGGATTAACGTTCACAGATGATAAGGTTGTGATGGCAGAGTCAATCGAAGACTTACAAAGAATGTTGAATAAACTAGATGCAAGCATGAAGAGCATGGGCCTCAAAATTAACGCAAATAAAACAAAAGCTATGGTAGCGAGACATGGACTTATCAAAAAAAAAAGGTAAGAGTAAAATTAACACAACTGACATGAGATTCCTGCCCATAATATGCGAGAAAACTCTGATGGACAAAGTAAGTAACGAGATAATTCTAAAAGAATTTGGTGCAGAAGAGACGCTAGTAGACACATAGGAAAGAAATCGATTAAGATGGTTCGGTTTTTTAAGAGAATGCCAAATGAACGACTAACGGAACAAGTGTATCAAGGTAAAGTAAATGGTAGCGTGCTCAGAGGTAGACCGCGCAAAGAATGGTTGGAATGTGTGAATGAGACCCTGGCTAGAAAAGACATGAGAAGTCACAGAAACACGAGAGTCTGCATGAAAAAATGCATGGACATAAAAGAAGCTAGAGAAGTATGTCAGGACAGGAAAGTATGGCGGCAAATAGTTAATAAAAAGAGTGTCAGTAGAGTGAATGACGCCTAAAACAAAGACCTTGGCTATTAATGGACCCAAGTGGGGAACCTTACATAACGACTTTTTGAGGATCTTTACTTGGGGTGATTGCTAGAGAGATTGATCAGCAACCTGGGTCGGAGCAGTTTTGCGGAACGAACGTGTTATTTACATCAATAACACGAGAATTCTGGATCAATCTGATAATTGCCTAACCCTTTGTAACCCTTCCCCACATTACTCCTTTCCCCACCGAGTGAGTCACGCCTACCCCGAAAGGGAAATGGCTTAATGGTGTAATAATAAACAAATGCATTGTTTGAGCATTTTTCGGCATAAAATTCTGTTTTTTTAATGTCAGTCTTTTTGATTGGGAACTTCATGACAAATCCAGCAACATCAATAAGAAATTGATCAATTTTATGATTTGTAAAAACAAATTTAACAAATCATAAAATTTATCAACTAAGTATGATTGTTAATGAAATTTTCATTAAGTTCCAAATTGAAAAGACTGGCATAGAAAAAAAAATAATTTTTCGAACGAAAGATGCCCGAACAATGCATTTCTTCATTAAATTTGTTTTTAAAATAATATAAAATTTATCAACCAATTGTAAATTTTACTGAAATCATTATGAAGTTCCCAATGAAATAAACCGAGATCGAAAAAAACAAATTTTTCCGTCCACAGGTGTTTGAATAATGTGTGTTTTGTTAAATTTGTTTAAAAAATCAGTAAATTAATCAAAAAATTATTAATTTTGCTGAAGTTATTATAAAATTCCTAATTAAAAAAGTTTACAACGAAAAAAGAAAAAAAATTTCTGTAGACAAATGCCTGATGAATGCATTCGTTTATAAAATTTGTTTAAAGAAATCATAAAATTAATCAAATTATTAAGAATGTTGCTAAAATTGTCATGAAGTTAACAGCCAAAAATACTGGCATTAAAAAACCGAATTTTCTGCCAATAAATGCCCGGCTAATGCATTTGTTTAAAAAATAAGAAGATTAATCAGCAAATTATGGATTTGTCTAAAATAATCATAAAGTTCCTAATTTGAAAAAATTGAAATAGAAAAAAACAAATATTTATGTCGAAAAGTGCCTAATTACTCCATTTTTCCATTAAATTTGTTTAAAATATAAAAGTTATACTCTTAAGAGAATTTTTTAAAAATATAATACTGTTTCCATTCAAATTTCTAGCAATATAACTTGAAAAAACATATAATTACGGAAAATCGTAGAAAACATTTTTTCAATAAATAATTCTATTACAAACAATTTTTTTATTTATTGTATAATCTTGGAACAACTTTAAATATTCTTGACGAGCACCGGGAACGTTACATAGAAAAAATAGCTATTTCTTGCCTCATATTTGTTTATTTATAAAAAAATTGAAACCCTAATTAAAAAATCAGGCCTCACACATCTCTTAGAAATCTTATTAGCTTTTTTTAAAAACTTTTTTTCTGGAGTCGACGGCGAGAATCAATTCTTCGATTCTAAAAAAAAGTCGATTCTGAAAATCGAAGAATCGGCGCTAAGACTCGATTCCGGCTGTCAAGATTTAAAAATTGGAGCACCATAATCTTAAAGGTACTGCGCTTGCGCCAGCCGTGCGTAAGAGGAACATGGCGCGACTTATTATTGCTATTGCAAGGGGTTGTCGCATCGTGTTCCCCTTAAGTGTCCTAGCACAAGCGCAGTACATCTAACATGGGAGCCAGATATTAGAGAGTCGATGTGCAATCGAGGCGAACCCTACGCAGTACCCACCATCGCGATATATTAGGGAAAAAAAGAGAGGCGCTAGGAAGAAAGTTCCATCTCTTGCAGCCTTCTTCTTTTTGAAATCCCGTTTACAACATTGACATATGAGGCCTTTATTGTTCTCATTTTTTTAAATGTTTTTTTTTTTATGTTTCGTAAACTGAATTACCTACCTGTGAAGACTAATATTAGAAAATTATTTTTCAAAATGTTATATAAGCTGAGCGGCTAATAATAGCAACAACAATAACGACAGCGGCCAATAACAGAACACTAACAGACTCTGTTAGTCTAATCGCCGCTATAAATAGCCGAAAACAATCGAACCTTTTTAGGGGCAACAAATTTTTCTAACTAAGGAATACTTAAGAAGTGAACAAATTATAACCTTAAAGATCATAGAAAAAGAAAAAAATTTATCCTTTTAAACAAAAATTATTAAAAGCAACCCATTTTTTCACTCCAAATACAGACTTCATTCCAAACAGGGAATTCCGGACTCATGAGACGCCACTGTTACGTCCAAACTCTGCTATCGAATTTCTCCCCTTAAGGCCATGTGACGAGAGGGTCACGTGACCAAACCTGGTCTTCGATTTTTCTCTCCCAACTTACGTCTAAACGAAATGAGGTATCGCTCTAAAAGTTTGGGAAATGGAAGAGGAGGTAATAAAGTCCATATATCTGCTTTGTTCCGGTGGAAATTTTGAGAACAAATTTTTTTTTAAGAAAATACCAGTGGAAGTTTTCTTTCCCAACTAACGTCCACACGGAATGAGATATCGTGTTAATAATTTGTCACGATAAATATAAGGCGTGCAAGAATTTGTCTCTGGTCTTAAATAATTAAAATAGTGAAAAAAGTTTTTTTTTTAATTTATTTTTTGGAGAAATACCGACTGTGCCGTCGTCAAACCCTGCAAGCAATTTGCAACGTTGTCAATGGGCTAGTTATGAGGTTTATGTTTATCAAAGTGGGACAAAACAACAAAAATCGCTCACGAACATTATGCACCAATAATGCAAAAACTAATAGTTGCACTTGAAATGCAAATAAACATATTTGGCCTGACATACGTATCAGTCTGGTATCAGCTGTGTCAAAGCAGCACTGGTGCAGCAAGTAGACAACTTCGAACTTCTAGGGGTCTGTGGGTAAGACAGATTGCATGATTGCCGTCAAAGAAAGTTAAAAGTCAAACTTCTGCTGTAAAACCTAAATGTGTCCGTCGATAATCATTATTTGCATAAATAAACTTTTTTCTTCCTCCAACTCTTTGCAAGACCACAAATGATCCTCTAAAATTCATTAACATTTCCCGACAAAAAATCCCGCGTTATTTAAACTTTTATTTTTCAATATGGGTGAAAAAATATTGATCTTAGGGCTGACTTGATCAGCTGTTACACTCATCACATGGCCTTAATATTCTGCACTGATTTGTGGAGGTTCAGGTCCGTTACCTGTAGTTGAATGGTTGAAACCATTAGCCGCGAAATATAGGTCAGGTTTGAAATAAAATGATTCGCTCGGTACACAAATTTTAGCTTGTAAATTAAACTTGAATATTTATTATAATTCGTCGATATTAAATTGTTCATGGATGATATATTCTCTATTTGAATTCTAGAATAAACAACAATATTCATGTATTGCAGTTAGAGATAGACGCGGCAGATTTGAAAAGGTTGGTCTAATCAAGTTGAAACTTGTAACTATGACTAACTTTTCTGAACTCTGCATCTATATTTATAATCTCGTTTTGGGCGGGATTTATCCCTACTTCTAGCTTTTAACCAATCAAAATTCTGACGTCACTCACTTTTAGTGTCGAATAACCAATCATAAATGAGATCACTTTGATCCTCCTACTTATTTCGGCAATTAAAGTGAGTGACATTTCAAGGACAATGGTTCCAATTTCCAACTTTTATCACCGTAAAACGTCAATCTCTTTAAGTGACAGTTTCCTGTTTGTAAGTCCAAAGGTCCTCTTTTTATGGTGTCTGGCTAGCGCCATGACTCATGAACGATTTTAAAAATAGCCCAAGATCTCAAGTTCTTAACCACAAAACTTACTTTGGACAGTGAACTAAGCAAAATATTTGATGAAAGTCTTAATGTAGTTAAATTCGGATGAAATATTCACAGATAGGTTACCTAAGCCGCAATAAACTTATAGTATTCCTTGAAATCGTGTACAATAATAATTATTTAATATTTATTGATTCTATACATTCATAATCAATTACATATTAAAGCCCTTTTTTATCTTCCCGCCAGAGAATTTACTAATTCTAAAAGCATTTGGTAAAAGGGTCTTAGCGCCTTGGAGTTTTAGTTCATAAAACGGCGCATGCCGTTACACCACCATTATAGTACTGTTTCGTAGAGCCCTATGCATCGCCCTCACACTTTCTGTTCTCAGCATCTGGAGGGGTATCGTAGTTTAAATAAATCCAAAAAATGGCGCTCCGATCAGGTAGGCCTGTCTTTACGTTGTTATGTATATCAAAATAATAAAACTCATCAAAAACTTAATACATTTAATGAATATTAAAGATAGTATAAAGTTTTCAGTAACAATAAGAGCAGCTACAGTTAGCAATCCAAAAAAATTCATGAAAACATATAATTTAACATTAGGAAAATTGATTATAAAGGTGAGTATTTTGAAAACAGTTTAATTGTATTCAGATTCTTCTATTGTTTATTTTTCTAATGAAATGAATTAATTTTCTAAACAATAGTATTCGTTGCAAATTTCAAACATTAATTGATTATATTACTTGACTAATAATAATAATTATAATAATAGTAATAATAATATTTAAATATTTATAATATGCCTTATAATATACTTTGTTATTAATTCGTCTAAACATTTCCGCTCTCTAAAAATATATATTTACGCACATAATTTATTTACAATCAGGGTGGAGACTTGGTCAGGAAACCGGGAAAGACCGAGTAAAACCGGGAAATTACCGGGAATTAAATTAATTTTTACATTATCTACCGCTGCAAGGCATATAAGTAAAAATAATTATCGTTTTCATTTTATAAAAGGGAGTTGGTAAAGAAATAAAATTTCTCTTCGGAAAGTTCGGCTATTTTGACCGCGCCTAGGGCGCGCCACTATTCATTCTCGCGCTCCGCGCTCGATAATATATTTATCTCGCTTTCCGCGCTCGATAATGATTTTTTTTTTTTTAATTTGACATTAAGGAAGGTTCTCAAAGCACCTACAACCTTGACAATTACATTCTTATTGCCATAATCGCGCTTCGCGCTCTTGTGTTAGTTTATACAGGCTCTAATTTTAAAAAATGTGGGCTGATCGAAAAATTCGGCTAAAATAGTTTTAAAATATATTTGGTATCTAGTGAAAACTTTTGGATCTATGAAAAAAATGTTTTCTATTTTTTGAAGATTTTCAAATTTTTGAAAAGTATATAACTTTTCTAATTTTCATTAAAATCAAAAGTTTTATTTGGATAATTTGCAAGTCTTTTACCCATCTATGAGAAACTTTAACAACAATTTCTAAAATCTTAAAAACAAAAATTTGAAAATTTTGAAAATGCACTCAATTTTTTAATTTTGGTTCGAAATATCTGATTAACGAACTTAGCCCTTATTTTGGGGACCTTCAGAAGTGTATCAAATACCGACTCTATTAGAGAAATTCTTCAAAAGTGACAGACAGACAGACACCGATAAAATTTTATATAACAGCAAATAGCTCATTTTTCAACCCAAGAAATTAATTTTTAATCAAAATAATGAATCTTAAATTAAAAAAAAAATCATTTTTAACAGATGAGTTCCTTTTTGTAACCAAATAAATTTATTTCTAACCCAAAAAATTAATTTTAACCTAAAATGATGAATATTTAACTGAAATACTTGAATTTTTTAACAAAGAGAAAAATTTTTAAATAAGAAGAATATCTTCCAAAGAAAAAACTGATTTTCTACAAAAAAGTCGATTTTTAAACAGCATACGTGAATTTTTAGCGAAAGAAATTAATTTTCATTGCAGAAAGACAAATTTACATCCAAATTGTTGAACTTTGAACTAGAAAAGATCAATTTTCCACCCAAAATAGTTATAATTTCAACTGAAATAGTTAATTATTCAGTCAAAAAGTAATTTTAAAGAAACTATTTATACTTTTAAAACCTAAAGAATTTTCATATAATATTATGAATGTTCCAACAATAAAATTAATTTTCAACACAAGAGTTCAGCTTTTAACAGCAAGTAGTTGCGTTTTCAAGAAAAAAGGTTAATTCTTAATGAAAAATATTTTTAAAATTATATTATAATTTAGATTTATTATCTTTTCAAAATACTACTATTGCTCTAAAAAATTATTTGAAGCATGTTTTTTTCTAATTTCGAAAAAAGAAACTTTTAAATTGTGACGAGTTTTGACTTGCCACAGAGAATTTTTAATTTCCTTTCTTCTAAATCCCACTGTAAATTTTTTTTTAAATTCCCGTTCAATGTCAAAAATTGCTTGTGCCAAGGGAAATTGTATAACTTTACCAAAACTCACTGTCCTATAATAAAAAACAATTATTATTTTCACTTTAAAAATTACTAAAATATTGAGAACTTAAATTTTGCTACGATAAGATTTTTTTTTAGAAAGCGGAAATGTATAGATAAATTAAAATGAAAAAGTACGATATAAAGCTAATTATTAATGTTTAAATATTATTATAACTATTATTATTAGTAAAGTAATATTATCAATAAATGTTTGAAATTTGCAAAAGTTACATTTGTTTATAAAATTAATTAATTATATTAGAAAAATGAATAATAGAAAAATATTAATACAATTCAAACTGTTTTTCAATTCTCATCTTTCTATTCAATTTTGATAATATTAAATTAGACGATTTCATGAATTTTTTGGACTACTAATAACAGATGCTTTTATTGTTACTACAAACTTTGTTCTTCCTTTCATATTTATAAAAAGTATCAAGTTTTTAATGAATTTTAATATTTTTGCTATACATAACGATGCAAAGACAGGCCTGGCTGATCGGAGCGCAATCTATTGGATTTATTAGAACTACAATACCCCTCCGTATGCTAAAATAATAACTACCACATACACATACATGGGCGATGCATAGGCCTGGTTTCGTAGCATAATTGAAAATTAAACAACAAGAAAGAAAAAAAAGATCAGCAATATTCCTAAAAATATAAAATGCTCATTGTCTAAAAGAATTATAAATTTTGTGAGGAAATGCATATATTTGAAAAACGATCTGAATTTAAGAAATATTAGGGACACCTAGGGATAATTAGAAATAAATAAATATACAATATTTTTCTAATATTAAAATTTATTCACACTTTGTTTTCAAACTAAATTTATCAAACTCTCACAAGCGTAAGATTAATTTAATTAATCAATTATTTAATTAATGACCTTGTTTGAACGTAAAATTATTTTATTTCTCATCCTTTATAATGCTGCCTATTTGTATTGCTGTAACAACTCCACAATTTTATTATACCCAAGTTTTTTCAAATTTATATGGTATGCAAATTCGACATGGTTAAGTGGATACTCGAACCTACCAACAACATTTGGCAGTTTTTTTACTAAGTAATCCAGATCCTAAAATATAAAAAAATTAAATTTTTTAATTACATTTTCTCTGAAAAAAGATCTTTTTCGTTGTTCTGGGAATTGAACCACAGAACTTCTGATTATCGGTCAAGTGGCTTTCCCTGAAGCTACCAGAGAGATCGAAAGAAGAATCCTTTTTTAAATTTTTTAAGTCCTTTCACACTTGATAGCTATTCACTTAAACCAATTTTAATAATTTTTTTCTGAAAAAGATCTCCTTCGTTTCGCCGGGAATCGAACCACATTAATTTCAATTTCCGATGATGTGCTTTCCCCTTAAGCTACTGGAGAGATCGAAAAAAGAATCCATGTTGAGATAATTATGGAAATTCATAACTTCTTTTCAGACTACAGATTTAAATTTTTTAAATTTTTCTAAAAAAATATCTTCTTTCGCTCCACTGGGAATAGAACCACAGAACTTCAAATTGCCGGAAGGTTACTTTCCCTTAAGCAACTAATAATACAAATTCATTTAAATAATAAATATTTTGTTGAATCTGTCGACTTTGAAGTAAAATAAAAAAAACTTACCCGTTTGGTTGCACAAAAATCGTTTGTGCCCTCAATAAGTGCTATGGGCGTTGTAACCTTTTCTAATGGATAACTTGGAGGCTCTACTGAATTATATATTTTTAGATTTTGCACACTACCGTAGTCGTATTGTCGAAAAGTATCTTAAATAAATAAATTATCATTAATTTTATAATTCGTTATATATTTATCACAGTTATTTAAATAAAAAAATTGTATAACTAATTAAAAAAAAATTAAAATAGGATAAGATTTTAATCTGTGAGATTTTCCTTTCTATTTGAAGAAAATAATTGAAAATCGTGGAACTCATTTTTGAGGAAAACCAAATTTTTTCCTACTTGTTTCACGTTTTCCTATAAAAAACATTTTTAAAAAATATTTATTTAATTTTGCAATGTCTAAATCTTATGAATTGTCAAAAAGTTTCCAAAACAATCAAATAGATGAACTTTTAAAGAATAAAAATGAAGTTTCAAGAAACAATTTAAACTTTTATTTTTAAACAGGGAAAAAACACTTTTTACTAAAAATTTTAATTTTCAATGATAAAAAATCAATTTTCAATTAAAAATGTCGAATTTAGAATAAATAATCTTTTAACCATAACGATTAATTTCCCAGCATTTAAGAGAAATTCTGAACAAAAGAATTTAATTTTCAATCAAAAACCAGAAAATTCTGAAAAACAGGGGACCAGGAGGAATTGATTAAAAAATGGTAAAAGAGAGGATAAAAATAATCAAATTAATATTTTTAAAATAACAAAATTTCAAGAAAATAAACTTCATTTTAAAGGAAACAGGTGAATCATGACAAATAAATTCTGAACAGAGTAATTGAATTTTTAAGACAAAAAGAAACTTTGACTAAATAATCTATTTTGCAACTAAAAAGATGAATTATTCACCACAAAAATTAAGGTCCTACCAAAAAGACGAATTTTTAACCAAATACGTCTATTTTCAATTTAAAAATTCTTTTTTCAACCAAAAAGTTAATTTTCATAAAAAGAAGTGTAATTTTTTAACAAATTGGTGTTCTTTTAAGCCAAAAAGAGTCCTTTTCAACCAAAATTTTTTTCATTTTCAGGCTTAGTCTTTAAATAAAAAAATTATTTCTTGGGTGGAAAATTTAATTATTTGATTGAAAGTTCATGCTTTATTTTTAATTCCACTTTTGGGTAGAAAATTGTTCTTTTGAATGAAAAATTAACTCTTTAGTTAAAAAATGTATGTATTTTTAAAAATATTTTATTTCTCTTTAGAAAATTAGTTTCTGTTAAGAATGTAACTGTTTGGTATTTTTTAAAATTTGAATTTAACTGTCTTTGATTTAAAATTATATTATTTTTTTATTATCAGCTATTAAATTTGATGTTGAAAATTGAACATATTGGTTGGAAAATGAACTTCTTTTTTCAAAATTATTTTTTTTTATTTAATATTATTTTTTAGTTAAAATTAATTGTTTTAACTTAAAATTTAACTATTGGCTTAAAAATTTAACTGTTTTTTAAAGTATTAACTATTTTATTGATAACTCAAATGTCGTGTAAAAAATTCTTCTGTCAAAATTGAATCAAAATTCCATTTTTTAGTTCAAAAATGATCTATTTTAGCTTGAAAATGCAAGTGTTCGTTATAAAATTTATACTAATAAAATGACTTAAGTACTTTTCCCTTAAGTTACGTAGCTTAAAGGAAAAGCTATCTCTCTAGTACTAGAGAAATCTAAAGTAGACTCTTTTTTGTCTAATATAAATAGGGTGGGGGGGGGGCTCTAAACTTGCGGACCGTTCAAAATTAAAAAAAAGCTAAATCATATCGAATTTTCATTTTTTTGGTTTGAAAAATTAGTTCGGTGAAAAGGTGCATGTTATGAGATGATTCATCATTCTAATAATTTTATTTATCCTAATTATAATTTTCTACATACATGGATTAAGAACTCCTTGTGCGTAATGTAGAACCAGTTTAGTAGAAGCTCCTGTTATCGTATATGGAAGAGTATCATTCACTGGTCCCTAAAAATTTGTAATAAATTATTTTTAATGTTGAATATCAAACACATAAAACTTAGGCATTTGAAAAGTTGTTACTTCGTTGTTAGATAATATACCCGGTCCGGTAAATGCATAAATTGCACCGAAAACGATGTCAAACCATGGTGGGTGCAAAATTATTTGCCTGAATATAGTTGTAACTAGGGCATTACCTGAGATTTCGAAATGACCCGTTTTTTCAATAAGTGGCTGAAAATTAGAAACAGTAATATTAATTTCAACAAAATTTAAGTTAATAGTAACACAGTCACATCAAAAAAGTCTTCTGCACCAGACGAGACAAACTTTGTTTCACATTTTTGAGGTTAGGAACAAAACGCGATCTGAAAGAGTCAAACCAATCCCGAATTTGGTTTCAGCAACCCCAAAAACGTATGGAAATGTTTTTTTTTGTCTGGTGGAGAAGATTTATGAATTTTTTGTGTTTCTGATCTAGTAGTTCCAATTTGTCTCACGAACTATATTGAGCATGCGTCGCATCGGCAGTCTCATTGGATGTAAATGAGCGAATTTTGTAATTATCAAATGTGTAAATAAATTTTTTTTAATACATCATCATTTTCGAATCAATTTCATTAATTTTCATATCACAAAATAGTGTTTAAGTATGGACAGTAAATTATAGATTTGATTTTAGCCTTTACAGTAAAATTATTGATTTTAGATTCAAAGGAATAAATGCCTTTTTTATCGATGTAAATTTTAAATAGTTCATCGTATTTTTTTATGTACTTTATAATCATTATATACTTTAGAAAATTGATCTGCTCATTACATAATTTCAAATAGACGCGTGATCAACATCTAATGAGGCTTCTGGTGCAACGCATGCGCAGTGCAATTGAGGAGCCTAATTTAGAGGACTGTCCTGTGCACTACAGATCCTCTCTAGGTAAATTTGAGACACAAACTGACACATACTTGTCACTGCGCATCGCGATTTGTCCGAAAGGAGAAGTGCTCGTAAGGTAACTTACAAAAAAAATTAAATTTCTAGTTAAAAGAATAAATATTTTCAACTGGAATTTTTTTTAGCAAAATAGATTAATTTTCAAGCAAAAAACTGAACTAACAATCAAAATTATAAATCTTGAATAAAAAAGTGATTTTTTACCAAATAGGTGAGTTTTCAATCAAGAACATTTTTTTCCTACAGAAGACTAGTTTTCAACACAATACATTAATTTTTAACTAAAAAAGATACATTTTTAAACAAAAATATAATAGGCGAATTTTCGGGTATGAAAATGAATTGTTAACGACAAAAAATTAACTAAAATTATAAAACTTCAACCAGGCAGGTTAATTTTTTACCAAGAAAGTTAAATTTTTAATTAAAAAGGTTTTATATTTTGAACAAAGAATCAAATTGTACATTTTCAGTAAAAAAATTAATTTTCAACCTATAATGACGAATTTTAAACAAAATAGTTCCACTTTTAACAAATAGGTGAATTTGCGATCAAAGAGATTAATTTTCTGCCAAAAAGGTAGAATCTTAAACAAAGTATGTAAATCTTTAACGAAATGATTTATTTGCAACGAAAATTATTAGCGCTCTCCCAAAAAAAAAAATGAATTTTTAACCAAAGAGTTAAATTTCTAATCATAAAAATGAATTTCCGACCTCAAGGATAAATTTCTAACTAAAAAATATTATTTTTGAAGCAAAAATCGAATAAATTCAGGAGAATAATTTTTTGGTTAGAAAGGACGAATCTTTAAACAGAAAGATGAATTCTCAACCTCAAACATTATTTTTTTCTACAAGTCATGGAAATTATTTTCAACAAACAAATAAAGAATTTACCACAAAATAGTTTAAAATTGGGGGTAAAAAGTCTGGTAGGTAATCATTAATTTGGGGTAAAGTCGGGTAGAGTATGGGTTATGTCGTTCAGGGTAAGGGATAATTGGTTCAAGGACTTTATATTTAAAGAACCGACTATTAATATTGAATTATGGCATAATTACAACTACGAAGTACTCCAAGACGATGATGCCAGTCAATAATTATTAAATTTATGGCCAAATTGTCAACTCAGAATACTTTATTCGCCAAAATAATTTTAACAGAAGACATAGTAATTCAAAGTCATTATGGTCTTTAAACTTAGTAGGTATGTTGAGTAAAAAACAACATTAAGTTTCGGCTTGGGAATTTCCGAAGATGATTGTCCCAGTAGAAACTTTTCGTTAAATTTCTAATAATAAATTGTTTTCCATTTAACTACAGGAATCTTTGCATGTGCTTGGTTAATTAGAAATCTTTGGATGATGGACAGGTTCATATTTATAATGGATGCTTCCATAGAAAAGGACAGGTCATTTTTCCTTTTCTTTCTATATCCTTTTTCACTTTGGATGGGAAATTTATGATTTTTAACAATATTCTTATTGTTATTATTGTTTACTCATATAAATGTACTTATAAAAAAATATTAGGAAAATTTTGCGATTAGATTATGAAACTTTTGTATTTAGCATAGCCCAAACTCAAATTTACCGCCAATTTATAAAAAATAGAGTCAGTGATCTATGAACGCGGATACCTCTGATACGCGCAGTCGTAATTACTATTTATTTTTAGGTGATGTTAACCTATATGTAATCAGCGTCAACCTAAAGAGATATAAGAAATTCGCCCGCTAGGTTGTCGCGCTGTCTCTTTTTTATATTACATACTAGAAAGAGAGAGATAGTGTGAAAACAATCGAAAAGTCGTGAGGAATTTTCGATTATTGAATATTGCTCCTCTCCATTGACTTACAAATTATAAAGAGATTCTTGCAATTGATCGTTTAGAATCGATTAAGCATCTTTGTCTAAATTCATGTGACGAAAAGAAAGATTTGGTCCTTTAAATTCGAGTAGGGCATCATAATCCCGCCCCAGGAAGGTTATCATGGCTGATACAGTAGAGAACTGGCCAGCATTGGAACTGCGATACCGCGACGAAAGTCAAAAATCCAAAGGACCTCTTTTTCTAATGTGTTGACATAGAAAAAGAGGTTCGCTTGATTTTCGACTTCGAAACAGCATCGAAAGTTTAGTTTGAGATTAAATAAACTTCGATTGTTTTCTTGGATTGAAAATATAATAAGTGGATAAATGCTTTCAGAATTTAGGAGTACGATAGGAAGTTAGCATAGCCTCAAATTTTAATTATTCATTGATGTGTGTCTTTAGGTTGACGCTGATGACAGATGGGTTAACATAACCTAAAAATAAATGGAAATCACGACTTTGCATATCAGAGAAATTCATATTCAAATATAACTGAATCTTCTTTTTATAAATTGTCTGTACATTGAAGTTTAGTTAGTTCAAAATACAAAATTTTCATAATTTTACCATGAAACTTTCCTAATATTTTTTTATTTATGAATATAGTTATATGAGTAAAGAACTTTAACAATAAAAATATTGTTAAAAGTCATAAATTCCCATCAGAAGTGCAAGAGGAAATAGAAAGGAAAGGAAAACTGATCTCATCTATGGACTGACCTATTCTATGGAAGCGTCTATAGAATAGGTCAGGTTTTAATTTTGGTACAAGTATGTACCTGACCATTATCTCAAGATTTCTAATCAATCATTGACCTGAAAAAATTCCTGTTGTTTAATGGAAAATAATTTATTATTAGAGACTTAAAGAAAAGTTTCCACCGTGACAGTCACATTTGGAAAATCCCAAGCCGAAACTTTACGTTGTTTTTTTCTCAACGCACCTATTATCTTTATAGACCATGGTGACTTTTAAACACTGTGCCTGCTGTCAATATTATTTTAGCGAATAAAGTGATCTGACTCGGCAATTTGGCCATCAATTTGATGATTAATGTCCGGTATCTTCTTTCTAGAGCATTTTGTAGGTGTAAGTATATCATTATTTCATATTTATAGCCGCTTTTTTAAATATAAAGTCAGCATGTGACACTTTGCCTGTACATTACCCTTCTACAGGGTAATAGGAAGTATACTTTACCCACTTATCAATTACCCTGAATTAATGATTACCTGCATCTTTCTTTAACCCCAGTTCTTTATGTGCATTTGTCCACGAAATAGCTTACTTTTAAAGCAAAGAAATACATTTTTAATCAAGAATTAATGTTAATGTTTCACCAAAAAGACGCATTTTGAACTAAATATTCATAAGAATTTTTAACAAAATACTAGAATCTAAAAATTATACATTTGATATCGAACATGGGAAAGTTTGAAACAATGCTCAACAAAATAAATCAATTTTCAGACAAAGACATACTTTTTAAAAAAAAATAATGAATCTTCTACCCAAGAAAAAAACGAACGTTAGTTTTCTACAAAAAATAAACTGGGACAAAATACGTCAATTTGTCAATAAATAGTTAAATTTTAAACTATAAAAGATATTTTTTTAATTAAACGTCAAATAATTAAATTTAAACAAAAAAAGTTAATTTCAAACCCGAAAAATGAAGTTTTTACAAAATATTATGATTTTTAACCAACGAAATTAATTTTATACTGGAAAAACTAACTTTCATTAAAATACCTTAATTCTCAACTTAAAAAAGTAGCTTTCAAACTCAAACTGGGCCTTTTTATCTAAATATTTCTATTTTCGTATATTTGACACAATTTTGATATATTAATATTCCATGTGATCCTCATCCTCATTTTAATATTTCTCAAATATGTAAATTTATTGTAAAATTCGTTCTGAAATTCGCGCACTTTCCATCACTTCTAGTTCCAGTTCAAGCGTAGCCAATCAAAACAGCGGGAAGTAGTGTCTCAACTCTACGTAGAGGATCCCAATGTTCCTTGACTATATTCCGCATGCGTCAAATCGGCAGTCTTATTAGATGTAAATGGCGCGCTGTTTTTAAATTACGAAATTCGTTTTTTACCAATGTAAATTTGAAAGATTTTGTCTTTTTTTTTTTGCATTATAATTATTAAATATGGTAAAAAAAGTGATCTTCATATTTAAACATTTCAAATAAACGACCGGTCAACATCCAATGAGGCTTCTGGTGCAACGCATGCGCATTGTGGCTGAAAAAAGTCTTCCGCCAAACGAGATAAATATTTTTATACGTTTTTTGAGTCACTAAACTCGAATCCAAGGTTGATTTGATACAGTCAGGTCACATTTCGCTTCTAACCTGAAAAAGCGATGAAAGCTAAAACGTTTTGTTCACTTTCTTGAAGTTAGGAGCAAAAATCAATTTAACGCTTTAAACTATTCCCGGATTCGGAATCAGCGACCCAAAAAACTTATAAAAATGTTTGTCTCGTCTAGTGGGCAAGAATTTTTTTCGCGCGTTGTTTAATGAATGCTGTATTCACTTTCAAAAAAATTGCAACTATAGGTCCAAAAATTCGTGCAATGCCTCGGATGTTTCCCAAAAATGCAACAGGTCCCATGTGTACTGAGAAACGAAGTTTTTGATTATATTCAGGTTTCAAAGCTCCCATGATATATGCGCTCGTACATCCTTGAGAATGACATACATAATATAGTTGACTTCTTCCAGTTATTTCCAAAATGAAATCTATCGCTGCTGGTATATCATACATTCCCATTTCATGCCAACTAAAGGTAAATTTAATAATTATTACATAAATATATTTTAATAAAAATTTAGATTAAAAATTAAACTAGTTTTACGCAAATTTTTAATCAAAAAGGGTAATTTCGTAACAAAATTGTTCAATTTTTAACAAGATAGATGAAATTTAAACCAAATAGTTGTATTTCAAACAAGAAACATAATTTGATGTCGAAAAAGATTCCTTTTGTACTACAAAGTTAAATTTTGAACTTAAAAAGATAAATTTTCAACAAAAGGTTTGAATTTCAAACTGAAAATGATCAACTTTCCCCTAGAATTGAAACAGATCAATTCTCAGTAAGAAAATTAATTTTTATCTAAAAGAAACAACAATTTTCAACATAAAAGGTTTAATTTTCAATTAAGGAAATTAAGTTTCAATGTTTGTGATGAATAGAAAAAAAAACTTTTTAAAACAATTATTAATCTTATTTACAAATTGGGACATGTTTTAATCGAGTGAGACCAATTTGCAATTAATAATGCATATTGCGTAAAAAATGGCTAAGAGTGCCTTCGACGCAATATGCGTCATGTTAAATAAATAGATTTATACTATTTTGATGACAACTTTGTCTTTTTTATTTAAAATAACACAGGCTTACAAAAAGAAAGTTGCCTGTAATTTTGACCAGACCATCTTTTTCCTACGTATTTTTCGACGCTTAATCCGAATCTGTAGTTGAAAAATCCCCCCCCCCCCCCCCTCATTTTTTAGGATATAGGGAAAAAACCATTTCTATGGATTTTTAAAATGCTTTTTGTATTAAAAAGTCAACAAAGAATTATACGTTTAATTTGATCTCACAATCACGCTCTGCCAACTCAATGGTAAAATATGAAGAAGCAAGGGCGCCATCATACGGTGACACAGAACATTAAGATGAGATAAAATATGGCGTCCTGATAATATCCAGATGACTACTAGATAATTGAATTAAAAAATAAAAATATTCATGAAGTCAAAAGAATTATTCTTTTTAT
This sequence comes from Belonocnema kinseyi, assembly GCF_010883055.1. Taxonomy (NCBI): domain Eukaryota; kingdom Metazoa; phylum Arthropoda; class Insecta; order Hymenoptera; family Cynipidae; genus Belonocnema; species Belonocnema kinseyi. Next base: position 139,157,383 of record NC_046661.1, on the reverse strand, counting down.
ATTTTTATATATTATTGTTTGATTTTTGCGTTGGTTTCTTTGTGAAGAATAATTTTCCAAAAAATAAAACGAAGAAACGAAAATAAGATTTAAAAAGTTTGTTCATTTTTAAAATATGAATGTGAGACGTTTTTCAAATTTGTGCTTAAAAGAATTACATCAACCAAGTAAGTAGTAATCAATGATAATTAAATGAATAAATTAGTATAATGACTCTCAACTGAAAAGTACAGCTCCAGGTTCACCGCTAGGTGGGTATCTCTCGCATGCGCTCTCGCAAGAGAAATCATAATTTTCGTTTATATAACTGAGAGAGGCTGTGTTGTAATTATCTTTATATGATTTGCTTTTGGCGTCATTTTAAAATATCTTCTGCAGGTTTGTACATTTCAATTGTTTGTATTATTTCTAATAAAAAATGGATACTCTCAAGGTAGGTAAGAAGGACCTTTGTGATTTTCTTATTGCCAATGAGAGTACTGATGTGCAAGGTTTGTTAAGTTCCATGCAAACTGAGTACAATCTTGACCCTGGGCATCTAGAAATAGTAGCTAATAATTTGAATTTGTATTTTTTACCTATATTTCAGAAAAATTCGAAAAGTGTGTAAAAACTGAATTCGTTGTTACTTTTTCTGGGATAAAATCAAAAGTAGGAAGAAAAAGTTCGGATACAAAATTCGAAGATGCTTCTGCTGCGACAAAGAGACGAAAATTAATGTTCACTGAAGTGAGTTTTACGGCTGCTGAGATACAGGATGCATTTTTGCGAAGTTTATAAAAGAGTGGAAGAAAAAAATTGCAAATGCTATAGTCGTTCTTTTGAATTCTGACGATACTGAAAATTTAAACGTTTCAGGTAAATCTGACTTTGAATCATATATGCCATACTTTTCAGAAGAAGCTTTAGCTTTAATGCAACAGGTCAGACTATCAAAGTATCAATATAATACTATTCACTTGCAGGCCAAAGAAAGAAGGGCTGACATTTATCCTTTTTAAGTGAATATATTAGAGATTAAAAAAGATTGTTACCCTTCAATTATTCTAATATCGGAAGAAGGATCCATGGTTGAAATTCAGTCTCTTATTGATCACACTATTCAACGTCTTTTTGAAGATTCGAATTTATGCCTTCCGGTTTCGGAGAATAGATTGAAGATCACTTATTTGGACTTTGAAATTAAATATGGCATCGATGGACTATTAACTGATGCAAAATACAATCAGAAATTCAATAACAACGATTTGACCGATGACTCTTTTTTCACAGCATCAATGGTGCCAATATGGTTGAGGGTAAAGCACACGAGACAAACAGTTCGGATAAATCCTCATAGTTCCTCGCCAAAACGTTGTATACCTACCATGATTAAATATGCAAAGGAAACAAAGGAATTAACGAAATCGGAAATCAAAAATATTAAGACAGTTCAGAAGCTTAGACCCACAACAATTACTACGAATAATGGTGTGTATATAGTGACAACAGAAATGAAGCTAACTATGTTGGATGGATAAGTTTGTACATCTCTCACTGATACTCCATCATCTTCTACTTGCTACATTTGCAAAGCGACACCATCACAAATGAATGATCTGGAGCGAATAAAGCAGAAGAAAGAAATTGTATCCAGCTTAGAATTTGGTCCTTCTACTTTGCATGCCTGGATTAGGTTCATGGAGTGTATGCTACATATTGCTTATCAGTTAAAAATCTTCAAATGCAGTATATGCAAGAAAGAGGATAAAGAAACGATGAAAGAAGCTAAGAAAAGAATTTGCAACGAATTTTAAAAGAAGATGGAGTTAATAATTTATCAACCAAGTCAAGGATCTCGCAACTCTAATTGTGGGAATGCGTCTCGTAGGTTTTTCTCGAATGTTGATCAAGTGTCAGAAATAACTGGAGTAAATAAAGAACTCATTACAATATTTAGAAACATGCTAAAAATGTTAGTTAGTAGCAGAAAAATTCCTCCTCTCTTTTTCAACGAGTATTCTTTTAGGACAGCAAAACTGTATGTGAGCTTATATCCATGGTACTACATACCTTCTTCAGTTCATAAAATACTGCTACATGGGGAAAAAGTTATGATGAATTTTAATGCTGCTAATTGGCATGTATTCCGAAGAAGCTTCTGAATCCAGGAACAGGGATATCAAGTACATTCGACAGTTTAACACACGAAAAAATCTCTCGGTTGCATACTATGCACGCCCTAATTCACAAACTCCTTGATTCCTCAGATCTTTTCATTGCATCCTTGAAGTCTGAATGGGAAAAAGTTGAAGTTGAACTTGATCAAGAACTCGATGAACTAATAGAACAATTCGAATCTAAAAATGATTCGAGTTCTGAATCGTAATTTATTTATTTTAAGTTTTTATAATAATCTTATTATTATTATAAGTATCAATTTTTTCATTGATTCAATAACACAAATAAGATTATCACAAAAATTACTGAAGAAAAAATACCTTTTTTCTACGACCAACTGCAAATTGTCACGCATTGTTTTAAAATTGTTATTAACAATTACGCAAATTATTATTTAATGTCCCATACCCAATTTTGGAATCACCGTTAGTTTATTGACGGATAATTGCAGTGAAAAACCGTCCTTTTTGCATGTAATAAAAATAAATCATAGTTTTGTTGAAAAAATTGTTTATAACAATCATATAAATTATTCTTTATTTAATTTCGTTGGTTAGTCACCGCAATAAATGTCACTCTAATAATTATTAAAGAAAAAAACATTTTTTTCTACGAGAAAACGGCCGATTAGGAGACTTGTTTGACTAAATTGTTATAAACAATCTATATTGTTTATGTTTGATGAAGCTTCAAGCATATGAATGGCTCTAAAGACAACGTAAAATAAACGATTTTTCTATAATTAACAAACATTAATAAGAATTTGTTTATAAAAATTGTTTATAATAATTAGGTGAAATATTATTAAAATTAATTATGTTCTATGAATGTATGTGCTATAATTCCGGCTAATAGTGAGTTTCTATCTGTATTTTTTCTTGAGATAACAATTCATAAAGCTAAAATGGTCAATTTTGTCACTATATTTGTTTATATATTTTTGCTCTGTCAAAAAAATTTTTAAAAATCAAACCTCAATTCTCTTAAAAGTTAATTGCTGAGCATTTCTAAAAAAAAACTTATGGGATCTTCAAAAATGCAAAAATTAATTTGGAAAAACAACTTCTTTCTTCTAAAAACTTCTCCAAAAACCGGATTTTCAGGTGGAGGTGCAGATCGCTAGCACCTCCAGTCCAGATAATTTGAAAACTTGAAAAAATCCACAGCGCCAGAATTTTGGGCTTTTTTGGGCTTTTCAAAAATACTAAAATTAAATTTTTAAAAACACCCCTTTCTTCTGAAAACTACCCTTAAAATTAAATAAGCCCCTTAACTGAATGTAAGCATATCAGAGTTTTGCGCTTTTTTGGGCTCTTCTCAGGCACCAATGACGATCTTGGGCTCTCCTATTTTTATCAAGAAACCGGACTTTAAGGTGGAGATGCTGACCGCTAGCACCTCCAGTTCAGAAAATTTGAAAAATTTAAAAAGTCCACAGCGCTAGAATTTTGGGCTTTTAGGGTTCTTCTTCGGCACCAATACCGATTTTTTGGCTCTCTTATTTTTCTCCAAATAACCGACTTTTCGGTTGGAGGAGCTGTCCGCCATCACTTCCACTAGAGCAAATTAAAAAAATCAACACCGCCAGAATTTTAGCCCATTTCGGGCTATCAAAATGTGCAAAAAATTATTTTTGAAGAACAATCCCTGCCTCCTCAAAATTTCCAAAAAATAACTCACGCACCTAGCCAAAATTTGAGAATATCTGAATTTTATCCTGAACCCCTAAACAATATGGAAAAAATAGCTAAAACAAAAGTATGCAATAAGTGCGAAAAAACCTATACCGCAGGTATAAATGTTGTTTAATTTTACCTTGGAGATGTAGATGTGAACAACTTTTTTGGGAAAGTGTTTGTTTTACTCATTCGTAATTGTTTTATTTTTTCGCTGAACTTCTTTTTTGCTTCTTTTATTTTGTTTTTTTTGCTGAAGGCAGCCGAGCAGGATTTGGTAACCAACAAAAATTATTGACTTTTGATACATATATATTTGGTGAGCATAAAATTAGATCAGACCTGCGGTATAGGTTTTTTCGCACTTATTACACACTTTTGTTTTAGCTATTTTTTTCATATTTTTTTAGGGGTTCCGGATGAAATTCGGATATTTCTAAATTTTGGATGGGTGTGTGAGTTATTTTTTGATAATTTTGAGGAGGAAGGGGTTGTTCTTGAAAAATAATTTTTTGCGCATTTTGATTGCCCAAAAAGGGCCAAAATTCTGGCACTGTTGATTTTTTAATTTGCTCTAGTGGAAGTGTTGGCGGACAGCACCTCCAACCGAAAAGTCCGTTATTTGGAGAAAAACAAGAGTCTAAAAATCGGTATTGGTGCCGAAGAAAAACCCAAAAAAGCCCATATTTCTGATATGCTTACATTTTGCTTAGGTGCATATTTAATTTTAAAGGTAGGTTTTAGATGACAGGAGTTGTTTTTTCAAATTTAATTTCTGCATTCTTAAATAGCCCAAAAAAGCCCAAAATTCTGGCGCTGTGGATTTTTTCAATTTTTCAACTTTTCTGTAGTGGAGGTGCTAGCGGTCAGCACCTCCACCTAAAAGTATGGTTTCTTAAGAAAAATAAAAGATCTCAAAAATCGTCATTGGTGCCCAAGAAGAGCCCAAAAAAGGCCAAAATTCTGATATGCTTACATTCAGTTTAGGGGCTTATTTAATTTTAAGGGTAGTTTTCAGAAGAAAGGGTTTGCTATTTCAAATTTAATTGTTGCATTTTTGAACAGCCCAAAAAACCCCAAAAGTCTAGCGCTGTTGATTTTTTCAATTTTTTTGTACTGGAGGTGCTAGCGGTCAGCGCCTCCACCTAAAAGTTGTTTTTTTTTTGAGAAAAATAAAATATCCCGAAAATTGGCATCGGTCCCAAAAGAAGCCCCAATTTATGGCATAAATAAAATACTGAAATTCCATTGTGGAGATGCTAGCGGAATGCACCTCTAAAAGGGCGGAAATGAGTCGAATTTATGACAGTCGTTATTGGTGTGTAATTGTGAATTTTTCAACACGTAAATATGCAAGGCAGCAAACACCAACCATATCTTACTCCTTCGTAATATCATGAAGGTGAAGGTGTTAGAGCTAAAGTTTTATGTAGACCATTGACTGCTGCTTCAAGACGCCCAAATATATACTACGAAATTCTTATGGAAGTCAAAAAACCTCAACTTTGCATTGAATTATAAAAACATGTTACGAGATGTCATGAGTGAATCTTCGATAGAATGAGTCGTAGGGTGTGTACAAAAAGAAGCAGTCGGCTTTTTTGCCTATACATGCCCTAGGAAATATTTATTGATGAAAGTCGAACCAAGTTTGTAAGGGCAGACCACCTTCATCACACAAGAAAATTGTCCTACACAACAATGAACAATGATTATTTCAACAGGCTTTTGTTAACATCTGACCTTGTGACAGTAGGTTTATTTCCCCTCTTAAGTTTCAAAAAGAGGAAACCTTTATCTCAATGTGTCAATGTCTCCGGAAATCGCTGAAAACACGATTCCGTAGGTTTCATGGTCTCTAATCACAAATCCGTAGTCGAATTCACAATTAATAGCTAATTTAGGTGAATTGACCTCGGATTCATGATCAGCGTTCTTATAAACTCCCGAAGAAGTGTTAAAGAAGCGATTTTCAGAAACGTCCATAAATATACCCCATTTTCTGCCCCCTACCCCGCCCTGGGAGCACTGAATTGCAAATCTAATCACGGATTTGTGATCGGCAGAGGTTGGGTAGTGGCGAATGGTATGGTTAAAGTGGACGAAGAGGGTAAATACACGTATGTGAGTAAGATGGGTGTATCTTTGATAGACTATGTGATTATGAATATGCAATGGTGGAAGGATATAGAGAAATTCGCAGTGGAAGAGAGAGTGGAATCAGACCATCAGCCATTAAATTCGTAGATACAGGGGGAGGACGGAGAAAGGTTGGGTGGGGAGAAGGGTCGTTAGGGGCGAGGGTGTCATGGACGAGAGAGGCGATAGAGAGGTATCAGGAGCAGTTAAGCAACTTGAGCTTTGAGGGGCAGTTTGTGGACGAGATGTGGGAGGATCTAAAAGAGAAAGTGAATGGTTGTATTAAAAAGAAGGTATTTAGGAAGAAGGAAAAGGAATGGTGAAGCCGTGGTCGAATAGGGAATGTAAAATGATGAAGATAAAGGTGAAAAAGAAGTACAGGAAGTGGAAGGAAGGAACCGCAAAAAGGGGAGAGTACGTAGAAATGAGGAAGGAGTTTAGGGCGATGTGTAAGAAGGAGCAGGAAAAGGAAAAAGAGCTAGAAGAGGAGTTGATAAGTGTTAATACAGAAGGGGACGTGTGAAGGATGATTAATAAGTTTACGAAACGTAGGGTGATGATAAGTGAGAAGATAGGGTACGAGAATTGGAGTAAATTTTTTAAGGATGCCTTTCAGGTGTCAGATATGCGGAAGAGAGACGAAGGAAGTTGAAGAACGAGGGAGGTAGATGAAAAGGAGCTGAATGTCGAGGAGATAGAGAAACAGATGAGGAAGTTGAAAAAATCAAAGGTAGCATGGAAGGACGGAGTAGAGAATAAAGAATAGCTATTCGGCACACAAGAGGTAAGGCAGAGGCTGAAGGGGATAGTGAAAAAAGTATAGAGGTGGGAGGGATTCCCAAGAGGGGGGAGGGAGGGGTTGATCATACCACTGTATAAGAAAGGAGATAGGGAAGAGAAGGAAGTGAAGAGTGACCTGATCGAGAGGGTAAGGGATGTAACCGAGGAGACGAAAGATAGAGTGAGAGGAGGGAAGGGAATCTCTTAGGGATTCTGGATGGATAGGGTGTTCAGGCAAGGGTGCCCACTTAGCCCAACGCTTTTTGCCATTTTGATCACGGAGATCGAAAGTAAGCTAGCGGACGGTATGGTAGGAGGAGTGAGGGGGAGAGGAGTCAGAATATGGTCACTCGCATATGCAGATGACATAGTGCTGCTAGCAAAGAGCGAGGATGCGTTAAAGGAGATGATGAAAAGATTGAGAAGATATTTAGACAAAAATAGGATAGAGTTTCATGCGGACAAGTCGAAGGTTATGGTGTTCAGGAAAGGAGGTGGGAGTGGCAAGGGAGGAGAGTGGAAGTGGAAGGGAAAAGCGGTGCAGGAGGTGAAAGAGTTTGTGTACTTGGGATTCCTGTTTCGAAGGAATGG